>NC_090942.1:209412624-209715655 GCF_040807025.1 Struthio camelus
AGAAAAAAATAAAAAAAGGGAGCTTTCATAGTAGAGATGGCACATTATACAACGTCAGAAAGAAGAGGTATAAAGGCTGTTTGGAGGCAGGAATTACATATGTCCAGATCTCTGTGGTGGTAGAGCATCCAATAACACATTATCTGCTGGAATGCATAAGACTATGTGAGACCTGTACCGCAAAGCTGTATAGGTACTTTTCATACACCTAGTGGGCAGTGACCACAAACTGCTGTTTCAGGCAATAGATACGTCAAGTAGGAATAAAGCTACTTAGATGCTACTATGCATAGGAAAGTAGTAGTTAACAATTTCAAAAATACAGACATTTTTAACAGGGTAAATTACTCCCAAACAGAGCTCAACACTGTCCTGACTTGAGTATTTCTGGTATCAGATCAGTGAGTTTAAAAGCAGTTTGGATTTCTCTTACACTCTGCCCTGCATATACCAATAAGGTGATAAAGTTATGAATCCATAAGGCCTCTCTACTAGGTGGATCATATGTAACTACCATGATTTCAATGCACTTAAGAACAAGAAAGACTATCCTAAGGATTCAGTTCAGCCTTCATGTTCATAGTATATATGAGAGGTAAATAAGAGCTGGAGCAGTATTACAGGAACAGCTGAGCTCCTTCTTATTCCTTCCTCAATTTGCCTGCTGACCTCTCATTTTCCATTCCCCTTGCTATTGTTGCTCTTCTGCTTTCTTAGAAGGACTGAAGTAGAGGAGCTATTAAGCCTCTTAGCCTTCCCTGCTTTGTTATCTGCTCTCCATATCCATTATCAAACTACTACATTTTTCCTTTGTCAGATTTTTGCTTCTTACATGCTCTTTATGTGCAGATACAGATGGGACAGGTTCTGAGGGAACAAGAGAAGAGAGTTTACAGGGAGGGAGCAATACAAAATAGGAGAAAGAACAGCAGTGGAAGTGAAATGATGCAGGACTGCTAAAGCAATCATTGCTCTTGGCTTAGGTCACTGGCTTAAGAACATGCCAGTCTCTTTATCCACACTCTTCTTCCTTAAATTAACACCCTGTTCTTTTCAAACCCTTCCTCTCCTACCTCCCTGCCACCCTTTTTTTTTTTTTTGTTCATCTTACAGTTCATATACTACACAAAACAAGAACAACCTTGATTCCTGTAAACTGCTTTCCTTGCACAAAATCAGTGGGCACTTGCAGGTCAGCTTTCTCTTTCTCACCTCTGCTAGATCTGTCAGAGAGCACAGACATATTCCACCACAACACATCTCAGCACATGTTGGCATCCTCTATCATGGCTACTTTAGATTACTATTTTTGGATTCATGGATTACACAACATATAATTATTTTTCTGTTGCTTAACAGTTTCATTAAGATCAGGGTTTCAGAGAGTAAAAGGTCAGACAAAAACAAATATAAGCCCTGTCTCAAAGAGTTTGAATTGCAGGGACAAAAAAAGAGAGAGATTTTTACCATGGCTATCTGATTATCTGTCTTAGTCTATTAGTTGTAGATAGGTTAATAAAATGTGGAGGATACTGCTTCCTAGATGAACACTTGTTAGAAATTTCTAACTTCATGCAATGTAAGAACAAATCAAATCCACCCTATAAATGCATATAACTGTAAATAAAAAGGTAAATAATTCTTACTAAGAATGAAAAAAAAATGCTGACTATCAAGAAAAAAGGGTGACAATTTACCCTGACAGGTAACTAAGGCATAGAATATGCAATCGGAAGGACAGGAATTCTGATCAAGTTAATCCTGATATCCAGGACTTGATTATATGAGCAAATTATCATGAACTATGACTCAGATAGGTTGACAGCACCTTTGCTACTCTGCTGAAAATATGCTTATACAAACAGCTACATGGAGTAAGTAAAGCACCCTCACTCTAATTTAAATTACATTAATTTATTCTCGTAGTCATGTCCTTAAGTACACCACTAGCCTGAGCCTCTCTTAGTGCAATGCCCACAGCAGACAGAATAGATACGTAAGCTGTTATTCTCTTTTAGATGTAATTTTCTGCAAAAGGGCTGAGCTTAATAAGCCACAAAAAGATGTGCATGCCACATGACGCTGTCCAAAGGACACCAAAGCTCTGATGCCTCTATTTCAGTTTCTGAAAACAGCAAAGCATAAAGGTTTTTACAGACTATTAAATTGCATGAAGCACTTACCGTCCTGAAGAAACTTGCTTAAGGGAACCAGTGCTTTCAAACAACTGTGCTCTTGCAGCCACTCTGAAAATAAAGTGAAGAAGTGGCTTGCTTTATACTTAGCTCATTAATTAAACACACAGACTAATTTCACTTTTAACCATCTGAAGACACGGAACCTTTGTTTTAAATTGTTTCAAATACTCACTAGACAAACAGAGGAAACTCAAAAGTTGAATTTAAATCCCTATTCAGCACAAATCTTAAAGGCATAACCTACTTTAGACCACCGAATGCTCTAGGTGTCTTGCTGAGTCAGCTAACCCAGAAATTACACAGCCAAGAAGGTTATATACAGGAAAGAACACATCACCCTGTATTTAAATTTATATTCATAGATGGCCAACAGATATATTGGAAATACTTTTACTGATAGCCTGTCACTATCATGTTGGTACTCTGAGCTAGACAGGTTTTTCTGTTTAAGTTAAGACAGAAACCTGTGAAATGGCTACAATGATCCCTTCCAGTTTAAAAGATGAACAGGCTAAATGGACTCCTGAAGTATTTGGAGAACTTTCTGGTACTTTGCAGTTTTGGAAATCAGTTTGTTCACGGGGACAGCGAAAGTCAGTGTCAGAGTCAAGGATTAGAGCAAAGATCTCTTGACTCTTAAGTTTGCATTATAAGCACTAAGAAACATTGTTAATCCAAATCTCAACTACGTTAAATTATAACCTCTGCTGCATAGACCTTTCATCCTCTCAAGAACAAAAAACCTGTTTTAGAACAACAACAACAAAACTATTTTACATGTAACACCGAAAGAAATTTCAGAGCAGAAGTTCCTTTTTTTATTCCTCCTTCCCTTGCTCCAATTTTCGACTTGCACAAGTAAGATCTGATGAATAGTAACACTTTGCTTCTTGACATACAGTCTTGGACAGTAAGCAGAATTTATGCTCCCTGAAACTTTAAATTCCAGAAGAACTAGAGATGATGATGATAATCAGCTTCCAAAGGTCTATTTTTTTCTTCATGATAGACAGATAGACCTCATCTACAGTCTAATGGAGTCAATGAGAGTCTTTCAACTGACTTCAATAGACTTTGGGTTATGCCTTCTTTGTTCAGTTTACAATTTTAATGATTGTAGACAAACATTCACAAATACAGAAACATTCAAATCCAGTATTCATGGGTGCCTTTTCAACCTTCTATCCAGCTGTTTGGGATCACTTTATAAGGGGCAATACTGTAACAGCTCAAAACACCACAGGGTCTTGATGACTTACACTGATCCTGGTCTTTGATAGCCATTACTTGATGCAGTATCTAATCTTAATCTCCTGCACATTTTTGGTGGCAAATCAGGATTTGGTGAAGCCTTTGGTGTATCTTTGATATCTACTGAAGATAAGCTCTGTATAGATCCGCTGCAGCTTTTGTTACCTAAAGAAAGCAACCATATTTGTTTGGAATGTTAAAGCCAATTTGAAGTTGTGCCATAGTATGTGTAATATGCAAAACAAAACCCTCTGTTTTTAAAGAAGTAAAATAGGTGGAGAAAGTACTTACTAAGAAAGAGAAGAAACAGCCTTTCAGGCAGAAAGGCACGAGAAAAGGACCAGAAGCAAGAATGAAGAAACGACATTATAATTGTGAAGGCTAAAAATAACACTTAAAAATTGCATTTAAACAGCTAGACAGTAGATTGATGAAAAAGTGTTAATAAAACGCCCAACATTTATAAAGTAGTATCTTTCACAGAACAGTATAAAAATTCATGTTGGAAAGGACCTCGGGAAGTCATGTACCATGCAACCTCCTGCTCAAAGCAGCTATGAGCTCAGATCAGGTTAATTTTCAAGAATTAACGTTTCAGTATTCACAGAAGCTTTGTGCAGTTTCAAAAAATCTTGGAAATCAATGATTACAACTTGCCTAAAACAACTGTTATTGTAACTTGATAAGACAAATCTAAAGCTGGAGTACAGCCTGTATTGCATCAAAGAAAGGTCTTGCAACAAAGACATTTTCTTGTGTCACAGAGATGTATTTAAATAAGCTATAGTCATCTATCCACTCTCTGAACACAGAATGTACACCTCAGCTAGTCTGAAAGGCATGGTCTCACGTGCCTTTTAGGCTGACCTATCTGTGGGCTACTGCCATGTTTGCCTATACACTCTGCAAGACAAGAACTGTGTCCACTTTTGTGTTTGTTTTTTCTCAAGAACAATAGATGTCTAATAATGCTTTAAAGGCTGCCATAATATAAATAGATCCCCAAATACAATACTTTTATTACTAACAGTGTCATTAATAGTGCTACTAATTAACAGTAACTCATATCAGGTAGTCTCAGGAAAAAGACTGTAGACTGCAGGCAGGAGAACTTTATTAAACTTCTAATGCATGGCATATAACCTTGTATTTTTTATTTGCCCTACCTGTATTTGTACTACTTATACTTTTGACAGCTCAGTGGGAAAGTCAGCACTCACACTCAGTCCACTGGACCTCACTGTTTCAGTGCTGACTGTGTTAATCTTTATAATCCAAAACACTGTAAATATGCTCATTTCTTAGGGTGTTTGTTCTAAGGTTAATTTTCAGATCGGTGCAATACTTGTACCAAAGTGGGTACTCTTACAGAGGAGCAAGAGTTCACAGGAATTCAAGCTAACTAACTTACAGCATTTAGTGAAAGTGTCTGAATTAAGAAGGTGAATTTTTAAGCCTCCCTTTCTTGCAAGGACCCTCTCCACAGGGTTATTCAGAACATAGGCTCAGCTTAGGGTATTCTTTGAAGTAGCATCCTTTTTTGACTGAATAGGAAGACTAGCGTCCTAACACTGGCACTGAAATTGGATTCCTAAAGTTGAGTTTGAAAATATACATGGGATAATAATCAAAAGAGAGCACTACCAAAAATCTCTCCTTCCATGTTATGGTTGTTCTTTCGTATAGGTCCATGTACAGGTGCATTCTTATGTTCAAGGTAACCTATACTTCACACTGAGTACCAAAAGATGCAGGTAGGGAAGAATGAAGCAGTCATTCCACATGTGTGAATCCAAGGTTTCACACACAAATGCTATGCCACGGCTTACCTCTTTGTACCATCTGTCCAGTCCTACCTCAACTCAAGGCATTGACTGTAAAATCCCTCACTAAAACAAAAATCTTTTTTTCAAAATCCTATTTCAGCCAATTTAAGAGATGCAGTTGTCAAAAAAAAGGCTTTTTAAATTTAAATGACAGCTTTAATCAGTATTGATCACGTTGCAAGGATTCATTCCTTCGACACACTGATAAACCCTAGCTACTCTTCTTACAAGTCAGTTGTCTGGGTAAGGTATGACAGGACAGAGAACATCGTAAATTCTGAGAAATGCTGATATATTTTAAGCTGTGTGAACTGTACAGAAAAGAAGACAATGAAAACACGTCAAAAACAGTTTGAAAAGTGAAAGAACATACCATGACATTAACAATTAAACAAATAAAATTAATTAACATCATTAGCTTTCAGATGCACCTTTTGTTTTGTTACTTCACAGTAAACTCACTGATGTCCTAAACGACCTTGGAAATTACCTTCAGCTGATGGAATTGATCTGAGGGAAGAAGCTGAAGATCTTTTCAGCCCAGACAGACCATAAGAACTCTTTTTGGTCAGATCTGTTGGCGGAGAGGCACTCTCCGGCCCAGTTACAGAAGCTATGCTTTGGCAGTCTGACTCCACATCTGTTTTTGTTGCATCCTCCTTGGATGAGGACTCTGGACTTGTAGTCCAGAGGCCTGAACTCTTCTGGCCATTAGAAGAGGGGGGAGAAGCAATCCATGGGATCCCTCCAGATTTCTCCCTGGGCTGTGAGGTTGTGCACTTGCTGGTGCTGTTCTGTTCTGAGGAGTGAGAAGAGAGAGACTCGATACTGCCCATGGGAGTGCTATCTGGGCTACTGCTGTAGGAGTCACCTGAGGATGAGTGAAGGGAGAAGAAAGAAAGGGAAACAAAAAGATAGTTACATCTAATGTTAAAAATGTACATTTCTCTCATACTAGTTCATAGGCCCTTGTACTTTACTTATCACTAAATTTGTTAATCTGTGGTTTCAGAGACAGTCATTCTCAAGACAAAATAGCTATTTGGTTACTCAAAGTTTCATACATATTCCTGCCTTTAACCTGAAAGAGCAGGGGTTCTGTGGACATTTCTCTACACCTGATGAACATAACAGCCTTAAAATTAGCTACAGATCAAACTATTTGCATTTTGAAAGAAAAAATGTCTGCAACATAAATAGCCTTAGGAAATTAAGCAATCTGAATGCTGCAACACCTTTGTGAGGAGCATCTTGCTGGATGCTGGATAAATACACTGGAGTAAAGATACAAAGGTAGAAGGTCTATTGAAATTAAGGGACAATACTGGCATAAATGCAAACAAGTATAAGTTGGTCTTTAATACAATCAGAAGAAACCAGAACATTTCTAGCCCTTAGAGCAGAGAGGTTTACAAAGGGGTTCCTATTAGAGTTGCAAGGCCACTTACTTAAAAATGAATTATGTGAGCAGACCTTGATGACCAGATCTCTTCTGCAGGGTTTGCAGAACCCTTTTCACATGGCATACTGAACTCTTTAATTTCTTGCAATGCAGTTAAGGGTCCCTACTTCATATAAATGATGCTCTTAAAACTATCATCTAGTGCTTCAGAAACATCTGTGCCAGAAACCAAGACTTTCTCTCGTCTGTCTCTGGCCACACCTAGAGATCTTTGGCAGGGAGAATACTTCTGCTCCTGCCTAGACCTTCAAGACACAATGCAGATCTTAACTAACTGGAACCTGTGCAGCAAGTGCTGAGCTTAAGCTAATAAGCAAAGCCCTGAGTGAAGAGCTCTCGGGTCAGAGCTGGCTCAAATTTGTGCCTCCAGCACAAGGCAAACTCAAATATGAGTCAACTCAAATTTGCTCTGAATGAAGAAGAGTGAGCTTGCATATGCCCTGCCAAATACTTGCACAGAAATGCCCACCCCCCAATCTTCTTTCTGGCACCCAGTCACTGTAGGCACATAGTGAAACACCACCGAAACTCGCTCAGCTTCTCCTCTGGTGAGTTGTGGCTCACAGTTCCTTTGTAACTTCTCACTGTAAGGATCCTAAGCCATTCACATTGACAACTGGTAGTAAGCAGCTACTGAATGAGGGCATTCAGTATTTAAACTCTCATTGACAGAAGTTATGTAATGTATGTCTGCGGACAATGCAGCACCTGTGCAAGAGTCCTGCAAGGCGACATTTTCCCATGTACGGATCTGAGAATTATAATGGATGCTCAAGAACAGATATACTCTAAAGGTTCATTAATTTACTGTAGCAGTTTCACGTAAGTCTCCTTGAGGAACTAGGGGACATAGAACTTCTTTTGGAATTGTATTACAGTAATGGAACTGTTAATAATTTAATCTTTGCTAACGGTATGCCAGAAGGTAAAAAGTGGGTGAAAATGTATGAAGTGCAACTTTTTTATAGTCACATTTACATGAAAAGGAGTAAGTTTTCTCAGCAGCAAAGTGCAATCATAACTCCCTGCTGCTATACAGTAAGCTATATAATGAGTATACTGCTTTTCACAAAAATATTAGGTTTAGAGTTGCTTCTATCCCAGTAAAACCAAAAAGTTTCAGTGGTTTTGGTAGCACAGGCAGTGGCTTGCTTTGAATCAAAGACCAGTTTCATGCACGTGAAAAAAGTCAGGTAATGGTTTCGATCTCCTGACTTTGACTGAATTGCATTTATTACAGGAGGAGAAGGAAGATTCTATTTACAGTTTCCCAACCTTAAATGAGGTGAATGTCATATAATAAACTTCTCACAGTCTGAAAGCAGATCATATTTAGATCAGAATATAAAATCTACTATAAACATTTTTGAACCCTCTATGCAGTACAAGACTTGCTTAAAAACAAACACTATTCCTCTTCTAAGAAAAGCAAGAAATACAGTCATTTAACAGTGCTGCTAAGACTCCCAACTTTAAAAAGCTGACAAAACTCCCATCTATTATGCTTATCATTATTGGAATATAATACTTGTTGGTTGTTAACCAGAAAAGTGAAAAGACAAGACATGACATGAAAGATAAGCAGTCAACAGCGAGGACAAACTTACTATCAGGATCTGCTAGACATGGTGTATATCTTCCTTTCGGTTTACGTGAACCTGTGGAGAGACAAATTGCTCTTGTCCTTCTTGAACCTGAACGGGACTGAGGTTGGGGAAGAGGAATATTGGGATCTGGTGCAGTGTGAAATATCTGCATGATAAAAAAAA
The DNA here is from genome assembly GCF_040807025.1 of Struthio camelus. Taxonomy (NCBI): domain Eukaryota; kingdom Metazoa; phylum Chordata; class Aves; order Struthioniformes; family Struthionidae; genus Struthio; species Struthio camelus. Next base: position 209,421,131 of record NC_090942.1, read on the forward strand.
AAAAAAGAAGGGGAGGAGAAAAATGTCATAAACAATAGAAGTACTTCTACACATTCGTTATTAATCTGTTTGTTCTGCTTGCCACTGCATTGGAAATGAATGCTGTGATAGTCTCACACATCACAAAAGGGGAAATTCAGTGAATAAAGGCTTTATGCTGATCTAATTTTACAATCCAAGGACGACAGCACTGGGTTAGTGAACAAATTATACATAACATTTATACCAATTCTATACAAATTTTTAAACAGTACTTTTTTAGTCCCAGTCATGAAGTGCTGAACAGTCTAATTGGTGAAACATAAGGGTGGGTGCTCACTACTAACTCTTACTCTACTCCTACCCTTTCCTTCCTACCACTCAAAGGAAAAAAATGGGCCCAACCAGCCTTCATTTCCTTTGCTTACATGGCACCTGAGGACTTTGTAAAAGCAGTAAATGAAGCTAGTTTATAATATACAAATAGAAGAATCTCACCTATAGTGTAGGAAGTTACCATTCTCTCTTTTATAGGCAATTGTTCTTTCTGAATAACAAAGTTTCAAAGTCTCCTTGAGCCCTATTTAATAGATACTACAGGGCAGTCCTACCGAAAAGGGCCCCCAGTCTGGAAGTGTCTGAAAAGAAACAGTGGCTAGCACAAGAGTGGACTGAGCAGCAAGCAAAACATCAACAGCTTACAGGAATAGGTTGTTTTTTGAAAGTATTATGAAAATATTGATTTTTTTTCCTCACTGCTCCAGTGAGAGCTTCTCTAAGCACAGTCACATCTAATTCCAGTCAAATTTATATTTCAGAAAATTACTTTATTTTCCAAACAGGCCAAGTTTTTTTAGGGTCATCCCTACATTTGTAGCATCTTATGATTTTTCTTTAATGTACTACTGCTACCACTGCGAACTCTGCACTTCATTGCTGTAGAGAAACTCAAATCTTTAAGGGTATCTGATTACTTGCTTTCTTATGCACACATGCATAAATTGTGCTGGGATCTGATATAAGAACACACGAGGTTTTAACAGCTCTTTGCTGATAATCGCCAACAAGAATAATGCAGAAAATCCACTAATTTAGGTGACTTTCATTTGTATCACATTCTGCAATATCCAAGACATCTGCTGTAGAGGCCTCAAAAGACCATAAAAATAATCTTGTCTACCTCTAGTAAAAATAATAACTGCCTTGGAAGATGACTGAAGCAAAAAAATGTAGATTTTTTTTTTTAATTTTGTTTTCCTTCCAGATATTCTTTCTCACTTATTCCTCCTAGTGTAGGCTGTGTGTCTGTAAACACTGTTGAGTCTCTCTCATGATATTCTGTGGAGGGAGTGGGATTAGTCTGGTGGAAGGGAGAAGAGGTTTATAGGGGAAGATTAGTCAGTCTCCTAAAGAAATCTACAGTAGTCAGTCTCCATATTGTAAGGAGAGAGGGACAAGTGTCACAAGTTAAATACCATGCTATACCAAAATAACATTTCTGCAAGGATTTCTGGATTCCCTACCAACAAAGCATGAAGTGAACAACAAGCAGACACCTCCATGTCATTCAGAAAGGTGGAAGAAAACCAATATACTCCCTTTCAAGGTAGAAAATACTTTAATAGAGGTTTTGAAATGCTCTTGAAGTACATTAATACCATATTAGGAATTAGTGAGTAGCACATCAAAATAAAAACATGCTTGGAAATAGAGAAATACAGTAATAGTGATTTTGGCTGGGCAGCCATGGCACTGATATTGAACGAGCTTGTAATGTTCAGAAGGGCAAATTCAGTGTCAGAAACATCTTATGCGTACCAGGCATAGAGGCTATCAGCATCATACCAATTTTGAGGAGTCCATATGAAATATAACTACTGATATCAAGCAGCAGTGTGGTTACTTACTGACCAAACAGTGCCAGGGAACCTGATATTGCCTAGGAAATGCCTTTCAGCTCAGTAACACAAAATGGAAGGAGAACAAAGTAAGCTTTTTTGGCTTTGATAGTCATGAGATGATCTCCATCAACCAAATATCCTTTTCCTTTTAACAATCAAATAAAGGATCTCTTGACTGTTTCATATTCAAATGGTTTGAACTCTTAAAGAAAAAAAAAAAGAGCAGAGGAGCACACAGCAAAGCTGATACCTTGATACCTGCAAGGACACTGATTATAACTGTTTACGCTATGAGGGATTTGCCTTCTCAGGCCTTGAAAGGGCTGTAATTCAGTGTTCCAGGAAGAAGAGTATGAGGTGTACCTTCCCTGTCTCCAGTCTTTTTGGGGAAAACAAAATAGATCAGGCAGCCACAGATTTGTCTTTCTTGAAAGTAAAAGCGGTACCTAGAGAAGCTCATATGTTCCACAGTATTCAAGAACTTTTAAGTCAGGAGGAAATAACGGGTTTAAAACCTGCAGATAGGGATCAAACCTCATCTACAAAACTTTTTTTGTTGTCTTTCACAAATGGAAAATGACACAGAGCACAGAATCTCGAATTTCTGCTGGGGATTCATATTGATACCACTTGTGGAAAGAGGAACTGAAGGATGGTTGGGGTTTCATGATGTTATGTGGGACAGGATCTCCATTGTGCAGTTGGCATATCTCCAAAAGATAGACATGGCCAGAAAGACTCTGACCTGATGCACAAGTGCACTCAGAGGAGAATCCATGCATTTACCCAGAGTGGACCTTGATACACTGCTAGCAGGAGACAGATGGAAGAGCCTGAAGCAAAGTTATGCATCATATGTTCTTATCCTGCTTCCAGCTGTGAAAAGGAGACTTCAATCTTTAGAACGATTCAGAGCAATTCCCACATAGCATGGGAGATTATGCTTTGGATCTGTACCTTGCATGGCCACAAAAGACTTGCTAGGAATACAGATTCATAGCATTGAGTGGGAACAAAGTATTCTTTCTGCCATATGCTTCTATAAATGCTGGATTTCTTACTCTTAAGAATAGAATGACGGTAATGAAAATGAGATCTCAGTTTCACCTTTATCACAAAACATTCAGATAATGTCTTTCTACCTTTTCATAATGCTCTATCAGAATTTCAACGACGATATTCTGAAACTTAATATTCATCATAGCAGCCACGGTTTCTTCTTGGGCTCTCATCAGAGTTGGTCCAAAGATAACGCCAAGGTTGGATACAGTCATAAGATTTTGCTGACTGTGTAATGACACCCTTTAAATGAACACAAAATGATGCAGTTAAATAGTCATGCTAACCTCCCTTTCCAAAAAGCAGAAAACTGACAACTACTTTAATCAAATCTCAGGTTCATTACTCCCCTTTAAAAAATATTTTTTAATTTTTACCTTTACTAGAGCCAAAATGCAATGCGGTATATCTACTGTACTTCCATTAAGGCTTCAATCCTGCAGTAACTTAATGGATAATGAACAAGTCTTTCTGAAGTAAGCACCTAAGCTACTTGTAGAATTGATAGGGAAAAGTAACTGTCTTTTAAGGTCTCCACAGAGAAATTCAGTCAATCTAAATTTTAGAAGCCTTAAGGTAGGCACCGCTCTCTCTCCAATGACTATACAAGACCTTAAGTACTTGCTGTGGGATTGACTCAAAATACAAGGGGTCATAGAGGCCAGCTATACACCTCAGTCTTCATGTAAAGGAAAAACTTAGTTACCGAAAAAAATTTAAATTGTAATGAGATGTCTCTATTAATACGACTAAGACATGGGATTAATAGGATCAGAGAAACCATTTTGTTTCTCTGGATAGATCAGACTAGATGACTATAATGACCTCTTCTAGCTTTAAAATGCATTAACCTTTTACTTTCATACATTTTGTTTTTGTCTAACCTACCTTTTCTATGATTTTTCTTTTTAATGTAGATTTTAGAAACTGTCTACTTAGTTTTTCCAATAATTTATCAGACACTAAACTGAAAACGATCAATCAGCAATCCACAATGCCCCGTTTCTCTCCTTATAAATAACATTTACCAAATACAAACCATAAACCTTTTAGAATAAGTGCTAGTGATTCCACAGTCAGAGCTATCCTATGCCTTCATGTCTGAACAATACCATACCAAGCAAATTTTTCATAATTGCCTTTATGGTTAATTTTACTGAATTTGCTACCAAACAGTATCACTTATCAAGGCATTCATTCATGGTTTCCTTTCTCCTCCTCACTGCTATCTGCTACCACTGTCAAGCTGACAAGCACTATTTTATTATTCCTACATAACAAAAATAACCCTTGTATCTTTTAAAATTAAGGAACAGTAAAACTTAGCTACAAAATACTCAAAGACTAGCAGGTAGGAGCAAAACCTGTTTTCTGGTTTTCTCTGACAATCTACATAAATCAGGATTATGGAGACATCTGCTACTTTTTCCTTCCAATAAAATTCTTGGGGAGCTTGATTTGTTCTTGTAGCGCTATACAAACTTTAGTAAAATGATCTACCTGATGTCAGTGTTTAGTAGCAAGTAACAGAGATGCTATCCCCTTACGAAGGCTGGAAAGATAGTGACAAAAAGACTATGTGGTTTTCCCAAGGCTACTGGGCGATTTTGTCATGATCGGGGTCAAAACCAGGTCTGGACTTGCTCAGTCCCGCTACTGAGCAGGCACTATCAGTAGACAGAATAAGCGAACAGATAGTAGAATTATCTCAGCACAGAAGTGAACCAGACTGTAGAATTACTGCAGTAATGAAGTAAATATTCCCCTCTCATTCAGAACAAAAACTTTCTAGCACCTTATTTACACTGTGAATTAGGAGAAATATGGGGAAAACTGTTTACATTGTAGACTATGAGATACAAACCACAGGAAAATAAATGCCTATCTCCTTACATCTTTCCTATTTTACTTCATTAAGTTAAGCCTACAAATACCCCAGAAATTTTACTTAACTAGATGCCTGTGAAGTGCTATTTTTTGGAAGTAAAATCATGAGAATTAGTAACTTGCTAAAGCATACTTTTAGCCGATTATCTTAATTTAATTTTCAGTGTGACAAAGCTTAGGTTTAGCTTAGGAGACCAGGCAGTATTTGGGAAGTTCACCTGCATTTTAATGAAAATGGAATTTTGAATTACTAAGCTCTAGGTATGTTAGAAAAACCTAACAAAAAATCTGTCTTTGCAATGTTACTCTGCTCTGTGTTGCACAATAACTGTTAAGGTCTTTTACACAAACATTTTACACAAATATTACTGTCTTACAGCATAAGATAGAAAGTAGTGTTTGTACTATGTTTGGGTTTCCTTGGTAAGAAATTTGGTAGGTTGGTTAATAAAAGGAATGGTGAATTTAATAACATGGTGACCAGAAAGGACTTTCTGCAAAGCACCTCAAAGGCTCAATTTCCTGCAAAATGGAAGAAAATCCAGGCTTGCAAATGGATCTTTTTGATAACCAATTTCATCTGACCTAGTCCTACCGTTGCTCAGCTACTGAACAGATACAGGCTAAGGTAATCATGCATTTCAAGTAGCTCTGAGACATCCATTAAGGTGCAATTGCTTTCTCCTCAAAATCTCTTCCTTCTTTGCTATATCCCCAGTAAAAGCAAATTTTTGATACTGTCAGTTTGTAGATTTCTGACTATCTAGCTTATAAAGGTATTGTGTTGTTACATCATACCAAAGAAGAATATTTTCTTTAAAGGAGACAAATAAGTAATTTGATTATGAAGGTTTTTTTAAAAATGCAGTATATCTTTTTATCTCTCCGAAAATAACATCAAACTTCCAGTGCTCACCTAGCTGCTAACTGATTATAAGTATACACTCACGTAGAAAGGCCTCTCTGCAGGGTGCTTTTCAGGATTTGCTTCCTCTGCCCTCTCCCCACCCCCCTTTTTTTTAATAGTATAATCCACATCCCATATCATCTAGATCATATTTAATTTCACACAGAGACACAAAAGACAAGGTAGTCACAGACCTAAAGACCTTAAGACCTAAACCAAGGGAAAATAATACTATCCTTATTTTATAATCCATAATTAAAAATATAGTATTTTCATGTAGGTCCAAGAGTTCACATACCAGAACTGAATAGCCAGAAGAAATACAGGAAAAGGATGTACATTTTGAAGTGGAATTTAAAATGGGAGAATGAAGAGACAGGAGATGATTTTTTCTTAATTCCCCATTTACAGAAAGTTACGCACTTTGTCATTTGTGCCTTGAAAAATCTCCACATTAATACACTTTATTATTGACTTTCTGTATTGACTATAGATTATTCTATGTAAACTATATATAATAACACTATATAATTAATAACTAATACACTCATAAGACTAATTTTGAATTCAGTCTCATTAGAATTGTTAGCATAAACAATAGCTGGCAAATTATGTGAGAAATCAGAAAGGACGAATTGGATTTCTCAGAGAGGAATGAAAAGTTTTCAGAATAAAATCAAAATATAGCAGAAGTGAAAATCATAACAGTGATGCATGGAGCCTTCTAGACAGGACAGGGTTAAAGAGAACAATTAAAGCAGCAGTGAATACTGTGGACGTGCTCTTCTCTACATCTGAGGTAATACTGAGACTAAAGAGGACAGGAAAAGAGGTCAAAGAATAAATATTTGACTACAATTAATTTTGCCCACAATTAAGTCGATTTTTTTCTTTAATTTTGGGGCCTTCAAACTAGCAGCTTTTACAAAACCATTAATAAATGATAAAAACCTTAACTTTTCAGAGGGTTAGATAACAGTAAGCATTATACTTTCAGCTAATCAAACAACTCTGTGAATAAGGAAATTTATGAAACCTGCTTTTTTCTTGTTCTCCTGGCTACTCCATGCCTATTGAAATGTAAGCTCTGCCTGGACTGTTTCTGTGATTGAGGCGTTCTCAGCAGCTCCCTACCATGCCAGTTCTCCCGGGGCTAATAACATAAAGAACTACAAATAATTTACTAGGGCTAAATAATTTCCTGTCCAAAAAAATTTCAAAGTTCTGAAGTCTCTAACAAGAAGCAACTGCACTAGGCTCTGCAGCAGGCAGCTCACTGCAGACTGAGAGGGCTCAAGCTGTGATCACAACAGCAAAATAGCTGGGATATAATGAATGGAATGAAGACAATATGGAGACCGCTGCTACATCTTTTATACAAGTCAGTCACGGGCGCCTTATCTGGGCGATTGCTGTTTCCCTATTTGCATTACAAGATCATTGATAAAAAGTACTAAACAGCACAAAGCACCAGTTATCCCAGTTCAGAAAGAATAATAATAATTAAAAAAAATACAGCAAAACCCATTGGAAATGATAAAAGATTCAGTGAAACTCACACGAATATTGTTTGCTGCAGAAACAGGGTAAATGATGATATAACAAAGCTATGTAATAACAGTGAGCATGTCAGACAGTAGAGAATAAAATTTGTCTTTTCTGTCTCAGACCACAAGAGAAGAGTAATTCAATGAAGATAAAAGGTCATCAGTTCAAAGATATGAAAAATGTTTCTCCATAGACTTTTAATTATGACTCAGGGAAGCTGATGAAACTGGGGAGATTCAAAAGAGGGTTTGGACACTTAAATGGATATTAAGGATATAAATAACAACACTTCAAATTAGTATTTTGAAATGATACTGCATCTCAGAGCTGTTGGAGGTAAAAATAAGATCAAACATGAAGGACAAGCTATACCTTGTTAGTCTGCTCTAGATTTCTGACACAGTATGGGACCGTGAGTCAGATTCAGATAGCACTTTCTATGAACCTTGTCATGTAGTTTTAGATGTTTCTCAAATTTAATTGGAGCCAACTCCTGTACTAGGAACATGAATAAAAGCATGACTGTTTCTGCAGGCAGTACTCTTTCACCACACTGTGAATAGCGTTTTAGAAACTAATTATAATTTCAAGTGGCTTTGTCCCACCCCAGAGAATGGATTAGGCAACACTGCCAAATTAAAAATGAAAAGACCACGTCCTAAAATAATACCAAATAGCGAAAAATCAAGAAGAATTACTTGACCAAGTGCTTGATAAGGATGTCCAGCATCTCCCTGTTCTTCTCCGGTAATTTATGAACAAGCGCATGCACTGCCTCAACTCTGTAGTTCTGATCATCTGATTCTGTTAAACAAAAAACAAATATCGTTGATTAATTTTGTGTCCTAAGATGTGACTACAAATGGTATCAGTGCCTCTACTGTAATACAGACAGGCATTACAGTGAGTCAAACACAATTAGCCTTTAAAAAGATGAGGACAATTCGATTATATTTATCACAAGAACGTTCTGGAATCTGTATTTCAGATAACTCACCAAAGGCTAAACTGGGCCCAATGAAATCAGTGGTAATTATGACCCTGTGTGCCACCTCAGTGGAATCCAAGGTTTTACCGTTTTAGATCTAAAATATCTAAAATTCTCTGAGTATCTTTAGTTCTTATCAAGGTAAGAGGAAACATGGAAATAACTTCAAATTCTACACTGGAGTCGTTAGAAAAACAGTCTTAGTGTCTCTATATCTAATTTCTCCATTTGTGAAAAGGCAATAATATCATTCCTCCCATTTCTCAAGGAAAGCTGGCAAAACAAAGGTCTCTGGATGAGACCAATAAATGCCACATGAGAATTATCAGTCTGCATAGCAATCAAGATTCAAATTTTGTGCAGAGGGTAGTGTGAACTGAACAGCTTCAGGTAGTGTGACTTCTCTGTTTTGGTGGCTTTCACGTGGCACTGTGTTGCCTGCATCACTGAACAGCAGACCAAGGAGAGAAACAGGGATAGGTATTCGACAATAACTGAAGAGTAAGATAGTTTAGAAACAGTACTACTTTCATGAAAGTGCATTTATTTCTTTACTTACTAACAGCAACAATAAAATCTTTGTGCAGCTTGAAAGTCATCAGTGGTTCTGAAAGACACCTGGTTGTTTCAAAAAAAAAAGAAATTTTAGAACACACATTACTCTAAGTCTTTTCAAGTTCTGTTAGTGTCATTCTCATAGAGTTCAATATCTGCATGCCATATATTGGTATGTCCTAGCAAACACAATTCACTGCTTGAGCATTGCAAGCACTATACAATTCAGTCATGCAGGTAATGTGATCATCTTTTCAAATTGAATCTGCTGTCACTATGTAAGTTAATAAGGGAAACGTTAGTGGCACTGTCTTCATCAGAGAGACTCACTATCTTCATGCTTCCATACTACAGAACAGAAATATTCTAATTCTGCCGCAGAACATGGTAAAGTATATAATGAAATTTGGTACTGAAATTCTAATCTGAGCAATTCTGGAAGAGATCTCCTCTGAAAGGCAGCTTGCAAATTGTCTTATGGTCAAAAACACACCTACTACTAGTTCTTCTTTTAAATTCACAAACATAACAACAACAATGATTTGTCCTCCTAAGATATGGTATGAATTATAAATTTCTTCCACCAAAGCCAATCTTTTCAATGAAGTTTATATGGGCATTTCCACTGTCAATCCTAGGAATATTTTCCAGAGTGACCAGCTTAAGAAATCTGGATTTTTAGGAGGCACTGAATACTCACACTCTGAATCTGATGCTTTTTGTTTCTTTTAAACCCTATAAATTGAGACTAAAAAGGAGGCATCTCAGAAATACCACCACTCTTGAAAATTCTGACTCTTATTCCCAAATATTTGAAAAGAAATTAATAGTTTTGGAGGGGACATTTATTTTTCTCCTATATTTAAAGATATCAATGTCATAGGATAAGAAACAAATATTAATATTTTTGCAGAGATTTTCACTTCACTCCAACAATAATGCCATGAAACAACAACCTACACAGCTTAAGTAATTCAGAAAAGAAAGATACAGCATAACATGCTTTGCAATTTACGTAAAAGAATTTAAAATAGAAACATGCAATTAATCGAATTCTGCCAAATTTAGGGCTATGTATGTAACGCATGAATATCCTAGCAAGCCAGAAAGAGTGTGACAAACTTTAGATTTATTATTAAAAATAATGCAGTGCAAGTTGACAATATACTCAATTACCATCATGCTAATGGATACAAAAAAAAGAAATATAGTATTAATATACAAAGATCAATGGGCCAGAAAAGGAATACTGAGCTTTGTGTAGCATCACACTTACCTGAGGTAGTTTTTTAGTCCACTTGTTATTGTTTTATTGTCCCAAAGCTCCATATCAATATCCATATCAGGAGGAGATTTAGGGGCTGGTAGAAATTTGAATTACGATTGTGTTATAGTTTGACTAACATACACTTATTAGAAAAGCAGCACAACAGAAGCTAACAGACTAGACATTTAGTTCATGTGATTACTTCATTGGCCAGATCAGCTACCAATCTGATTGATTTGAAGTATTTTAATCTCTGTCAAAGTATTAGTAAAATGAACTAGTATTTAGTACATGTAAACCTGAGCTATAGGCACCACAATCCAAGTGTATGCTAAGCCCAAGTCAGTAGAAACCGGTTTGGACATTCAAGAATCTCCTTCACAGAGCCAAATTAGCATGAAAAGTAAAATACTAGTACTACATGAGCTTTTTAAACCAAATTATGACTTCAAGACAGCTGTATTACAGGACAAAGATCTGAAACACTTCTGGAAAATGCCAAATAGATGCCAAGAAACAGAACTTTTAAACTAAAGGAAGAAACTCATTTTATCAGTAATTTGCTCAAGTATATCAACGACTGCATGCAGAAATTGAATGATAATGCATACAAGAGAGGAGTTAGATGCAACTCTCATTTTAAGACTGAAGACAGCTTACTGTCAGTAACTGGAGCTGTAAATATTATGAAACACACTCTTTTGAGCACAGTAGTTAAAGCCAAAGTCACCATAACATACTGGCTGCACACTACTGACAAAGGTTCACTTCATATACTTACAAAATATGGTATTCATCAGCTTTTGCACTTTGGAGTTGACACCACCTATTCTGTACAGCCCCAGGATTGTAATACCTACATGGGGAAACAAGTATGATGAAAACAATGAAAACATGATATTTCAGTACACCCTGATGCATCCTTGGTGTACATTTTCAAAACAGGTTTGAAGACCTATCCATGACATCTAAATTAATTTATCAAAAACTGTACATTTACATTCCTGAGTGCTACTTTAGCCTACTGAATTGTCTTCTGGTATATTAACAAATGCATTCCACCGAATCCATGCCACACCACACCATATTATACCCGAATCGCAATTTTACATTAACAGAATCCTTTTGCACAGAAATGAGAAACATTAGCAAACACCCTCAGGATGGCTGAAAAAAGTGAAAAATCAGACCCAGAAGCAATGCTAAAGCAAGTTACTTGTTGACAAGTTTATCTCACCTAGCCTTCCGTGGAATTAGCATACATCTACATCTGCTTAGATCATTATCCTTCCCATTCAGATTTGGGTGACATTTATTGGAGAAATAACAATTGTACCCCCAAATAAAAGTGTACACTGTTCACTGTTGCAACATTGTAGCTTGGCACATATATTTTATGCAAGGATCTCAAGCAAAATAAAGACAGTCTTAAGTCCCAATTTACCCACAAGTTTGTTTGTTTGTCTGTTTGTTTCTTCCTTTCTTTCTTTATCACAGACACTATTAACAAGTAAAGTTTAAAGTGTGGCATTCAAAATACAAATTTTCAGGACTTTAAGGATGATGATCTTACTGTTTATAAATGTATCCTAGACACAGCAGTTTAATAAAGTGTGAGGTAGAAAGCAAATTTTGATGTGGTCTTTTCTGCATGTCACCCCACAAGTTTTGATGTATAGAATTCTTAGGGGTAACTACAACAAAATAATTTTCTCATTTATTCTAGTTGTGTAGCCTGAGGAAAAAAAAGTAACAGTCTATCCCTATAGGAGCTCCCATAGAAGCAGGCTTTTTATATTTAGGAGATATATCCAAAACTGTAAGTCCTAACATGTAGATTGACTTTTAATTTTGATACGTAATTACATTTTTATTTTATTCTCCTTCCCTCCCCTCACTTTAGGCCTTACCATTTCAAAATTGCACGCTTTTCCCTTGAAAACAATTTTCCCAAGTTTGTTCTTGGCTTTCTTTAGCATCTTTTGCAGAAGAATGGAAGCTGGAGTAAGCTGGGATCCCAAAGCTACATAACATTGTTACTTCAGAAACTGAATTTATCTTGGGCCCAATGCTGCACAGTGCGATCTCACAGTTTTTGGATTAGAAGAGACTTGCACCCTGTCAGTCCAGTGCATCGACGCTAAAAAGATCCCTTTGCTTAGGGAAGACCACACAGCCAGAACCTCCTTGTTTCAAAGGGGATAATTACAAGCTTATTGTCAGTCGTCAACAGATGACTATTATTTTCTTTTCATCCATGCCCACTATCAAATATCAATTACTAAATATTTAAAAAATGGATAAACCATGTACAAAATGAGTGAATAAAATGATTTGTGATGCTCTGTCACAAATGTGTCTCTACAGACAGTGTTCATGCTTTGTACTTTTTGGTCTTTAGATGTGACGTCATAAATCAAAGTTAGGAGCTTCTGCTCCCTACGGTTTCACCAGAAAGCACAATTCAGTGCACATGAATTAAAAAATTAGACTAAAGATGTGTGCAACCGTGTATTTAGCTGTCTAAACAACACGAAATTATAGATAAAGTTAAAAAAAAAAGGTTAAACTATAGGTATAGAGTTGTTGTAGGAATTTGTAACAGTTTTAAGCTCAAAGCACACACATAAAAGAGGTGAAAAATACCAACTGAATGATGGACACATTCCAAAAGACAATTGTAAAACAAATGGAAATTATCAAAATAATATTCAAGAAAAATATTCACAATAATCTAATACATAATTTTCAATTTAATACACACCTCTTGTTTCTACAGCATGAATACATTTCCTCACAAAGTTAAAACCTGCTTCATTTAAGAACACTATAAAAAGAAGAAAGAAAACAATTCAATTTTGCCTGCTCAATACACAAAGTCTCTGTGTTAGGCTGTATTCACATTTGAGTCAGGACTGGTATACATCTGTCTTAGATTATGATACTTCTCTCTACATATAATACACATACCCACATGTATATTAAAGTCCATACATGAATACGTAAACACGAATAAAATGTAATGCAGTTATACACATGTATGACCCATAATGTCTTTATATATACTCATTTTATTACTCAGTACATGTGTAATGGGTGCATTACGCACCTACAAACAACAAGTTGTGATCCTTATGGGGATATTATTTCAATACACAGATATATTTTCACATTTAGGTATACAGACTCTAGATATAACCTTCATAGAGATTTGTTAAATATACTGTCGTTCTGGAGCCAAATACATTTTCTTCAAATTTATGTCTGGCAGCAATTCAAAAATTGAAGGCTTTCTCATATTTCTTACATTGCTGAACATTAGGATGGGCTGTCATGTAATTCAGCAAACTATTTCACAGCAATAGAAGGAAAATGTAAAAAATTAATCTTGCACGTGTTCTCTCTCTCTCATACTCACCCACTCACCTCACCTCACGGCACCCAACCCCACCCCACCCCACCCCAGCCTCCTGGAAATGAGGGCGTCTTGGAACACTTCATATCTCAACATAATTTAAATGCTTACTTTCTTCCTTCTTGCTAATAATGGCTGGCAGTGTGTAAATCTGGAGAGAGAAAAAAAAAAAAATCAGTGCCACTGGTCACTGCTTGTGCTTTGAGTTCTTTATCATCAGGTTTGTGGATAGTTCTTAAACTAGCTCCAAGACACTTTATGTTAAGCTTGATGCTTTAGGAAAGCCTTGATCCTGACATTTGTTGACTAGGCTGTAGTCAATAGGCTTAGTAGAGCATAAACACTGAAATAACACCTCTGGCAGGAGGACTACTTAGCAACTTTGTCCAAGTAATTCAGACTTGATAACCTTAAGAACCTCTTCTGGATTTTGTGACCTTCCCACAGACCACCCTTGTTTTGACTCCACTCTCCTAACGACAGCAGGATTCCTGGAGCTGCCTCTCATTGCTCCACTCCTTCTCTCAGAAGCGGCCCTCAAACATACTAAGAAAGCAGCTATTTGTAGCCCGTCTCCAAGCCCAGGAGCGCAGAGCTCCTGGCAGCACCAGCCTAGCCTTTCACTTTTTCTTGAGCTTTCCCCAGCAGCACTCATCACAGTTCACATCCCTAGGTTAAGCTCTGAGCAGGCGGAGCAGGCAACAGTCTATTGTTTTGGTGGCATCTGCAGTTTTAAAGAGCTGATTCGCTTCACCTCTGGGGAAAAGGCAGACGGTCAGATCAAAGTGTCCCAAAAGTCCATTCAGACCTTGAGGTTCTAGTTTTATGAGGGATTTAATAACATGAAATTTATAGGCACCTAAAGTCAGATCAGCAGACTGTAAATGCATTACATACCCATTCAAATACTGACTCAATTTCTGCGTTGTTCCAGTCAAGTAGGAAGCTTGCAAAAATACTTATCTCATAAAACCAATCAACTGTTTTCTTTCCTTTAGGTACGTGTCTGGCATCACCACATTCAGTGACTATTTCAATAGTGGGTTAATGGTGGGAAGAAATCTCAGCTAAGCCTGTCTCTTAGTAGCTTTCAACACATTTTTATGCTCTCTGCAGCACTTTTCAAGATGGTATTTATTATTACCACATGACATTGCCTAAAAGATGGTTTGTCCTTACCAATACAGAAACTACCATTTTATAAATTGTATCTGGATTAAATATCATGTAAAACAATATGCTAACAGACTAGTCAAATGCTAAATGTCCTAAATGAAGCAACGTATAAACACAGGTTAAAATACACTAATAGTTCTACTTCACTCTTTTGTACTGATCTCCACTTTGTATGTGCCATTGCTTCTTACGAACAATAGAAGAAATATATTTGCTTCTCTTGTGCTGTATTGTAAAAGATTTTATATCTGAAATGCCTGGTCACTTTTTGCTTTAACTCACGCATGTCATAAAACTGTAACAATAGAACAAAAATATTCTTACTGGTTCCTTTCCATCCATAGCTTCGAGCCAAAGTTTTCGGTTGGATTCTGAAAAAGCTTGTAGTGTGATGATTCCAGGTCTATCAAAAATAGACACATATATTAAAGTTATTAATTTATTTTCCCCAAACAGTATTCCAAGTCAGAATCCAAAAGGTATATTGACATGACGTGAACACATAAAAGACAGAGAAGTTAATGTTAGTTGCTGACTCCAGACATAACACGCTAAACTTTGAGATAAATTTAGAAAAGGTTTCAGGTTTGTAAAAAGTTTGGTACTGCAATGCTTAATTTTAGATGCCTAGTCCTAAATGCTACAACCTTCTACAAGGTATTAGGCACTTCCATACTGCCAGATGAGTTATATACCTGCAAATAGGATCCTACACAACCAGTTTTTAAAGGGGAGATGCTTAGGGTAGAAAAGTTAAGGACAAGATACATCAGCTCAATCTGATCAAATATGTCTCTGTCTGAGCTGGTCATCTACACTCCTTTCATAGTAAATGAAGAGAAGCACGTACTTTTAATCTAAAAGTCATCACATCCCAAAATAGACATCTGAGAGATGCAAAGTAGGTTAAAAAAAAAAAAGGATGCCCTAAAAGGGCTGACAAAAAAGAGAGCTTTGAGATAGTTTTTCAGGTGTGGAAATGTAAAGCCAAATGAGCTGAGCACTGTCAGGGTGCAGGAATTACACATCCATATCCTGCAGCACTCAACTGCAGGCATCTGCAATTTAATATTCTACAATTTGTTTATGATTAAAACATTCTGGTTAATAACCTTTATTCAAGGTTACTAAGAATATTCAAAAAGCCAGTTCATTCTGCAGGCTGTGCTCTGTGCACTATAATAAAAATTCAAAAGTTGGCATATTTACTCTCTGCTGATAAAGCTGTGACAATGCAGAGAAAAAAAAATTAATGGGAATTAATAAGAGGATCTGGGAATCTGTTCCAATTTTTTCCCTAAAACTATTTTATGAACAGATATGTAAAAATACAAGAGTAGTAAAGAACCTTTATTTATTTGTGATCATAGGTAAGTGAGTTATTTTAATACCTGATGTGATATTAATTCAGTGATTTGCTAATACAGGGTGACCAAGAGAAAATCCAAATAAAATTTTGCTCCCATATCAGTGTAGTGCATCACTGCTCTTAATTTTAGAAAAGTTGTCCTAAAGCTTAATTTCTATTTGGTAAGTAAAAAAATGAAGGACACTATTTTTTAATAGGTATTCATCTTCCACCACAAAAAAACCCATCCTTTCCTTCCTCACTGGAAAGACCTCTATCGTCACCTTTTACTTAAAAAGCATGCAAGGAAGCTACTGGAAAATATGAAAATCTGTGCTCATGCACATTCACCAAGGCGTACAAGGAGGAGCAAGCCTTCCTCATAAAATCAAGATTAGATGGTGTTCTAAACTGTATCTCGAACACTATTACAAGATACTAACATGACACAAAAAACTGATGTAAGATTCTATTAATAAAATTAATTTTTCTATTAATGATTTAATAATAGTAACAATTCTACTTATTACTCTATTATAAGAAGATGTTATGCAGCAAATCAACCTACGCTACTATAATAGCTCTTTACAGCCTCAAAACCTACTAGCCTTGGCACATCATTACTTAGAATGTGAAGAGGCACATATAATTTGACATACAGATTAATACACAAAAAAAATTATACAAAACATCAAAACCTGTGACAACAAACATATTCACTCCTCTATGTGCAACTGTTCGTAAAATGCAAGATTACACTGTTAAACTGTCAATTGCTGATCTTCAGTAGTAAAAACAAAGTGATTTTCTTGAAATGAGTCAAGGTTATACCCAGATGTTTTGCACCCCCACAAGCACATCTTCATTAATTTCCTGGTGCTTAAATCTGATCTCAAGAGACTACTCCTTCAGCTGAGCAATGCACCATTTTCATAGAAAAGCTTGAAAGCCAAGACACTAATTCTTCTCTGTTGTGATAGAAGGTGCGCTTGTGTGTGTCAATAATTGGAATGAATTGTTTCATGTGTTGCTTCTGATGGCTTTCAGAAGCCAAAAGCACTGATGTAATTAAATCACTCTGAACAGTAATTAAATTGCCAGTTTTATGTAGAAATGTAAAGCCGAGTATTTTGTTTTATATCTACTATCATGAGTATAAAAAAAATAAAGTTAATCCAAATCAACATGAATATTTGGTTTCTTACTTTATTAAAGGCTAAGGTTATAGCCATTAAAATATTCCATCTTGCTACCTACCCGCAGGTTCTCACCAAGGAAGTTTCCTCTCAAAAATCTTTTGGAAATAGAAATTGATTTTTTTCTTCTTTCTATTGTGACTACTGCTAAATATTTCAGTTAGAAAGTTGCATTTACACGTATAGCGTCTTGGCCAGCATGCACAGGAAGAGCAGAAATCTGTACATGTTTGTCATTTTACTTCAAGCCTCGAGAGACTCCTGCTTCTAGCTCTGTGTTCCTGATTTAATCCGCAAATTAAAGCCAAGATTGCATAAGCTGTTTTAACATTCAAATATCTAACATTATAACCTTGAAATAGTAGTGCCCTACAGAAAACAAAGGAAAGAAACTCATTATTTTTGAACTAGCTTCCTCTCTAGTTACTGAAAAAGTTGACAATTTCTCAGAAAATTCAAGCATTCAAGGCGAAATATGCATTTTATGATGTTAACTTCTTATGTAACTTCAAAAAAGTAAGATGGTGACTAACTGCTAGAGCAGTTTTCGTAAGAAGTCTGAGCTGAATGTAGGTGTGAAAAACACCTAAGTAAATATTAAATTAATTGTGGTAATTAGAAGTGTTCATGTAATCATTACTGAAGTCTTTTTGAATCCTGAGTATTTCAATATTGCATTTGTAGGTACTTAGACACATAGGCATTTTAGTCCCAAAAGCCAGAAAATACTAGCTAATTGCCAACATAACTGCCACTGCATCTTCTCTTTCTTAGAAGAGACCTGAGTTTCAGCAATACGACATTCAGAAGAGATGATTTTGCCCTTGTTCCTGCATTCCCACCAAGTATATCTCTGTATTCTGTTGGCTAAAGCTTTATCTCCTCTGGTGACTCCCACAAGAATTCACTGCTTCCCTGCTGAATCTCATATCAGTTACAAGTGTCAACTTTTTATCAATCTCGGAAAAATATCTCCTTAAAACAGTGACTAAATAACTTTGCACTCTACTCTTCTTTCAGCCTTTTGGGTAAGTTTGCAGAAGGCCTTTAACTTATAGGCAGTGCACATTTGAAGTAAATCAGATTGTACAGGAGGAATAAAGTAATTTAAGAAGGACCCATAACTATCTCTTTGGTGAGAACCTGAATAACTTCAAATGCTTCTACAGACAAAGAACAACATTCAATTTTGAAAACTCCACAATGGTACTACTGCAGATTTGTCTACTAGATGCTATTCTACTTAAAAAGAAAAACTACCAATTTCAAATTCGAGCTATCAATTGAAGCTTGAAAGCAGCTTCCAAGAGACCAATTTTTCTCAACATTTTTTGACATCAAATGTCTATTTCTTATGCCTGAACTCACTTAAAAGACTATTTTGAGTAATACATTATATTTACAAGTATCAAAGTAACCTCAAAACTATGTAAAACAGCTGTACTTCTGAAAAGAATTTAAAAAAAGAGTAACAGTCATAAAATATTTCTTAGAGAAAGACCAGAAAAGTCAGTCTATTTCATCATATTTTAAGGGATAGGTTCATTCAATTTTTCTCATTTTATACACAAACTTCAAAGAAAAATTACTTTTAGAAAGTACTGTCTGCATTTACTTCCAATACAGAAAAGTTGTTTCCATCAATTTTATGCAATTATAATAGCCAAGAAAAAGTGACAAAAAACTCCTAAAAGTAATTAAAAAAACTGAAAAACAATGTGCTATCTTTAATTTCAGAAAGAAAGAAGGGGGACTGATAAAGAATGTGTAAATAATAAATATTCAAAGATATATTTTTGATCAATTACTAAAAGGGGATAGTCAGTTGCAGGACAAATTTGTAAGAATCCATATTCTGCCTCTATGTAACCACAATGTAGTTAAGACAACACATATGAAATTTAATGCATTTTCTGTTAGAAAAACAGGTTTGAGCAACTAGCTGTTCAGTATTGATAGTCTGATTTATCTGGATGGAAGTATATTGAGAAATATGTATGTCTATTGCAATAGTAATTACTGCATACTACTTGCAAATGCTTCTATTTTTAATTATATGCATTTTGCTAATACAATGAAAAAAATTCAAACCTCTCAAAAACTTCAATATCGAAACAAAAACGTTTGTCAATTGAATCTGTTTTTCTCCTGATGCAAGATTTTAGTTTGAATATTTCTGGTGAGCTGGTGACAAGGCCATTCTGTAATCCAAAACACAAACAAACAGATAAAAAATACAAAATTAGCACCGTATGTTGATGCAGCCAGGCTCTGCACCTTGAATTTAACTGCACAAACAATCTCAGGAAACATGCATTAAGACAGTAGATTGAAATAATTTAGAAGCATTTACAGTAATTTCTCTGTACATAAAGCAGGAATATATGGAATAGTTTTTGTTACATATCTAATTTTATTAATGTCTGATACTTAAGAAAAATTGCTAAATATGAAACTTATAAACACATTTGTATATATAACAAGATTGTTGGTATATGTTAGAACTAATATCATATACTCATGTCAACTTTCACATGCAGATAGTAGATTTTTAAAGAATAAAGATAAGGTTGCCTAACTCCCAGGTCTTCTGGTTCTGGCTAATGTCATTGCAAGCCACTCTCAACTATCTTTCTTTGAAAAGCTGTGGTGATGGGAGGGATGGGGGGGTGTCTGAAGACTGGAAAAAGCAAATGTCACCCCATTCTTCAACAAGGGCAAGCAGGAGGATCAGGAGAGCTACAGGCTGGTCAGCCTCACCTTGATCCCTGAGATGGAGATGGAACAAATCCTCTTGAAAGCCATTTCCAAATATATAAAGGACAAAAAAAAGGAAATCATGCCTGACCAGCCTGGTAGCCTTCTAGGATGAAATGAGTCGCTGCACAGATGAGCAGTGGATGTTATATATCCTGACTTTAGTAAGGCTTTTGACACTGTCTCACATAACAGCCTCATAGAAAAACTGACGAAGTACAGACTAGATAAGCGGACAGTGAAGTGGATTGAAAATCGGCTGAACTGCCGGGCTAAGAGGGTTGTGATCTGCAACATAAATCCCAGCTGGAGGCCAGTCATCAACAGTGTCCCCCAGGGGTCGATACTAGGACAGTACTGTTTAACATCTCTCCTAATGAGGTGGATGATGGGACAGAGTGCACTGTCAGCAAGTTTTCAGATGATACAAAACTGGGAGGAGTGAATGATACACTAGATGGTTGTGCTGCCATTCACAGTGGCTTCAACAGGATGGAAAAATGGGCTGACAGGAACTTCATCATGTTCAACAGGGGGAAATGCCAAGTCCTGCACCTAGACAGGAGTAACTCCATGCACTAGGACAGGCTGGGGGCCAACCAGCTAGAAAACAACTTGGCAGAGAAGGACCTGAGAGTCCTGGTGGACCACAAGTTGATCATAAGCCAGCGATGTGCCCTTGTGGCAATGAACGCCAACAGCATCCTGGGCTTCATTAGGCAAAGGATTGCCAAGAGGTCAAGGGAGGTGATCCTCCTCCTCTGCTAAGCACTGGTGAGGCCACACCCAGAGTGCCATGTTCAGTGCTGGGCTGCCCAGTAAAAGAGAGACATAGATCTGCTGGAGCGAGTCCAGCGAAGGGCTGCTAAGGTGATTAAGGGACTGGAGAACCTAACATTCGGGGAGAAGCTAGAAGAGTTGGGATTGTTTACCTGAAGAAGAGAAAGCTCAGGGGGATCTTACCAACATGTATAAATATCTGATGGACGGGGTAGTAAAGAAGATGGGGTCAAACACTTCTCAGTGGTGCCCAGTGACAGGACTAGAGGCAATGGGCACCAACTGAAACACAGGAACTTCTATTTAAACATAAGAAAAAGCCTTTTTTTACTGCGAAGGTGGTCATACCCTGGGGCAGGCTGCCCAGAGAGATTGTGGAGTCTCCATTCTTGGAGATATTCAAAACTGGATACGGTCCTGAGCAACCTGCTCTAGGTGATCCTGCTTTAGGTAGGGGGTTGGATTGGATGATATTTAAAGGTCCCTTCCAGCCTCATTCATCCTGTGATTTTGTGCAAAATGTAATTGCCTATATATTTGGAACCATCAGCCTAGAGGAGATACTTAGTACATGGTTTATATATGTTACGTAAAAAATATTTTATTTAAATAATGGATATTCCATTTATATATGCTACATATAAGACACACTGCTCACATACGGAAAAAAAAAAAAAACAGTCTTACACGTTGCCCATCAAATCTTTCTTTCTTTTGACACTTCCTGAATGCTTAAGATAAAATATGAAAGCTACAAGTCCATTTTAGAGATTGTGCAATACTCACCACTTTTCCACCAGATTTTGTTTCAGTTATACACATTGTAAATGTTTTTGTTCCTTTTTCATAAGTGCAGTAATGTTTTACCCATGTAAATCCAAGTGGTCCTAGATTAAAGAAATATAGCATTAGAAATAATTTTTTCTTTTAAGGATTTTATCACTACTTTAGCTGGAATTCTATACAGTAGAGAGATGAAACATAACAGTGTCCACACGTAGCATATAAAATCAAAAACGCCTCTAATTTTAGCATTTAGGTCTAATTTTCAAATATCTCCATTTGATGTTGCCCAAAGTTCCAGCAGACTGACTCTCTTTAACAACTGGACGGGCAACAGCATTCTGCTAGGGTAGGATGATACGATTATTCCGCTGAGGGAAGAGGGAAAGGAAGTGAAAAGGGTAGCAAAGTCCAAAATGATAGTGAGAGTGATAGTGAGTGATAGTGAGTTTAGAAAGGAGGGATAAAATTCTGGAGGACAGAGGTGGCAATTTCAGGAAGAAACATTTGCCTTTTATGCCATGGAATGGGATCCTGCCAGGGAAGAGGTGGAAATAACAATGGTGATGAGTCTAAAGAAAAGAGCTGCTCTGTAAGAGAAGTCGCCATGCTCAGACACAGAGGCTACTGAGCCATATTTTTAAAAATGAAAATCCATTATCCATGGCAATAAATAGCCCAAACTGTCCACAAACTGACACACACTCACAATACTGTAATATAATGTGCCTAGGGATTCACAAGATTTCTATTTAGATAGCCACAAATGAATCTACTACAGTCTTCTACTAAGTGAATATATGCCTTTTCCTGAAGAGGTCACATCACAGTACTTCTTAATCCTTCAGTGAAACATAGGATTTCTGATGCAAAAGATGTTTTCACTCCTAGATTACCCTGAGCTTTGCTCAGGCATTGCTCTGGACCTTAAATGAATCTAAACACAAAACTCTTGAGCTTAAGCTCAAGACATTTTAACTTTGGTTGCTAACCTAGCTTAGATACAAGCTTCTATAATATGTTCTTACTTTGCTGTAAGGACACAGGGTAAATCCTCTGAAGACCTCCATAACTCCCCACATATCCTAGAAGTACAGCCAAGATCTCCAATAATTTTCTGGAAAAAATCTGTTTACTGTAGCACACAGAACAAGATAATCTCGTAAATTCTTACGGATACATCTGGAGAGGTGTTGCACTGCTGAGGACAGGATAATTCAAGTAGGTTCTTGCAACATGACCGCTTCCACTTGGGCCAGAATATTATGGCCATTTCTATACTGATAAATTAAATAATATTGGGAACATTCATCGACATTGGAAGTTGACATTATTGGAATGATCCTTGGCTTAATCTTGGCACACGTTGATTAGTACTCTTCCACAAAAATGACTGAGAAAGGGTAGCTTTTTTCAACATATAACTTGGACACGACTTGTTGACTGTTGAGGACAGTAAATTTAGCATAGTGGGTGGGATATTATATCCAAGTTGACCTCAGTGCCAGAGCATAGTCCGATTTATTTTACTACCATAGACATAGCTTCTGGGTACTCAGCCTCAAAGACCAAATAAAATGAATATGTGTGAAGAGGTATCCAAGAAGGAAAAGTGTTATTTTCTCTTCGACCAAATTATGCTTCAGAGACTGACATTCAAACATGGCCTCTCTCTGCAAAACCATTACAAAGGCAGGTGCCAAAGCAAAATACACACATATAACGCACTATTTTAACTACTATGTAAATTCAGAATAGGAAAGAGTTAGATGATACTTTTGACTCGCTTTTGAGTTTCCAGTTCATTTCAAGGGGAGCTACTACTGGAAAAAAACAGAATACAGATTTTTTTTTTGTTGTTAAGTACAGTATATCTGGGCATATTAATACTTTTAAATTGAAAGTAGTTAAAAAATAATAGTTTCTTTTTTTTGTTGTTTTACATGTAAATAATTAAATTGAGATGAAAGATGTTAAAAAAAATGTAGCAATTGTCCTACAGATCCAATGGCTTTGCCTTCCACAAAGGTGTATGAAAGACTGCATCAGCTGTCTTGTAAATCAGCTGTCTGGCAATCCACACATGTAAATGTGGAAGTTTACATTGTCTATCACAAGCATGCTCAAAGAATGTTCTCACCCTGTCTGCATTTCACAGAAAAGTAATATAATGCAGCACTGGCAACAGTAAGTCAACTATTTACCCATCCTCAGAAGTTAGCTCCTTCATTCCTATATTGTAATTTTTGTTGTTTAACAAAACAACATCTAAGGTAACTCTAATGCAGTTTTTCCTCTGGTGGCATTTCACCAACTCTTTTAGTGCATATAAGAAGGAGTAGCGCTCTCAAAGCAGTTCTGGATGACTTTAGAAGCCATCTGTTTCTGAGATAAGACTTTATGAAATCAAATATACATCCAATGTTAAAAAATTCTAACCAGACATCTACACTGCAATTTTAAGATTTTTACTCATGATGGCTTTCCATGTGAATAAAAAACAATTGAAAGTCTACTGCCGTATTTCCCATAAACACATCTACCTCCTCACATAATATCAGTATTAAACAAATAAAATGTTTATTTATGTTCTCAAGAGTAGCAAATATTAACTGAGTTGTCTATAACTTGACAGGAGCCTACGGGATAACAGTTGCAGGAAAGTAAATCAGTATGACAAGGATATACACAAATGGTGCCTTCCCTCTGACGCACAGATTACAGACCCTGTTATTCTTACTCCGGAATAAACTAATGAACAAATTTCTTTTCAATAAGAGGATGTCAAGTTGGCCTCTCGCTATTTAATGAAGCACAATATGTGCCCAATGCTTCACTCCTTTCCTCCCTCCCCCATTAACAGGGCTTAGTGTAATTTCCACTTAACACAGATTTCTTTTATTGCTATTATTCAACTAAAACACAGGGGATCTTCTTAAAACTTTCAGTGCTCACTGAGGCTAAAAGTGGATGAGGTTAACTATTATAAGCATTGAGACTTTCTGTCTCACATATGGAATAAAGACTAATTTAAGGATGCTACCTGGAAAATAATTATCTATAATGCCACACAGTCTCTTGATGTATGGTCTAAAGGGTCGAACAGAGCGAGGCAGAAGACACCCTCAAAACTGAGGTTGAGTGGGACCAAGTCTGCTATAGGAATTCTACATTGATATACCTTCTATTTTAATTTTAAATTGAGAAATCACACGTAAACAAAGTTGTTGTCAATCATTTTTGAACGTACATCAAACTTTCACAAGCACATACACATTATCTCAGATGACTGCTGCCTACTTTTTTGACATCAAACTGATTCCACATCAAAGAAAGCTCTGGGTACCATATGCATTCAACACTGATTTACTGAGGGTTTTCAATGATCCTGCCCAAGGCAGCTAATTTGGCTTGGTTTTCTGCACTGTTTAGATTGTAAAACAATGGCAGATGATATATCAGCTCAACTTACAGTTTTGCATTCTCTTATTTGACTTTTCATATATTTCCTTGTTCTGTTTTCTTTCATAATATGATTTATTGCTAGGTTCTTCCATGTATTCTTAGATAAGTATGACAACTTCAATGCTATTCCTTTATTCTTTTCGGATATCACTTCATTCTCATTTCTTATAAAGTGAGTCACAATTAGGTATAGATTTGTAGCTATTACAAAGCTGTGACTGGCTGTATTTAGATGCCTTTTCCTCTTCTGACATCTTTGTTTTCAATTGTTTTCAATTATGTGCATGTTCCTTTACTCTTCAGGTGGCTCGGTCAGCGGTGAAAGGGGGAGGTTGCTCCAGCCGGACGAACCATGGAGCCTGCTCAGGCAGAGAAAGTTCAGTAGACTGCAAGGTTGGGCAGGCAGAGCCACAGCAGAGAGCTGGCAGCTTGCAGCTTCTGCAGCGAGGAGCCAGGCAGCAGCCAGAACTCAAAGTGAGGGGACTGAGCTGAGTCTGCTGCCACTCAGCCACTGGGGTGGCCAATAGCAGCAACCTGCCCACAAGGACCCAGTGAGCAAGAGTAGAGTTGTTTACAAGCATTTCTATCATTGTTTCATCTGGGCTTAGCTACTTGGAGAGCTTCTTGAATAATCAAAAAGTTATTTCTCCTTTAAACCTCTTCGTCTTTTTGGAAAGTAACCATAGGAGAAGTCTGGGGACATTCAGTCTGCAGCCCTGCTAAATAATCCATCTTCTCGTCCTTGTATTTTTAGGTGTATCTTTCAAATTAATTTAAAAGGTACATCTCTTTACTCACGTTTTTCCTGCACGTAGAGATAGCCTTCCATTGTCCACTGACTGGGGGGCCTGTAATCCTGGTTGGCCGATTTCATTCTCTGCATGAGTCTCTCCACTTCCTGCCTAGTGCTTTCAAAGTTATTCCGGGTCTAATAAAAAAAAAATATATATTTCATGCAATTACTAAAACAATGATTAAATAGAGAACTAATTACTAATAATGCCAAGGAGTGAGACTGTATCAAATACAGGCAAGCAGAAGCGTTTGCAACAGACATAATACGAACATGAAAAGAAAAAAGCTCACGCTCCTTATTGCTCTAGAAGTCATGTCAACAGAGGAATGGAGAATTCAACTGAAACACACAAGCGTCAAGGAAGCTGATAGTTGAAAGTAGTAGCATTCCTCTTTCTGCGTCACTAACCTCAGAAAGGATGTCATTTCCTATATTCAGGTTATGTTTACACAGTACTTTGCAGTCTTTCTCTCTCTCTCTCTGTAATCTAGGACACCAAGACAGAAGCTAGGTCTAAACTAGAAGCTGCAGACAGCATAGCCCCAAACTTGAAGTAATAAGCCTCACTAAAAGTACAGTGCAGAGTAAACTGATCTGGCTTAACGCTGGGCTAATGTGACTAGATGGCTGTGGTCTCTCCACATGCAGAAACAGTAAGCTTCAACCTGCCTGAAGAAGACTCTGTATCCATACCCTCAGGAATACCACAGCTGCTGACTGCTTGTACCACCACTGTCATGAATGCTTTTTGATAGGACTATGTGAACACCACATTTAAGTATAAAATAATCATTTAGGTATAAAACAGGTCACAAGTGGCAGAACTGTGCCAAGTGCATGGAAAGGCTCTGTCTGCTGTAAATTTCATGGATGTAACCAAGAATCTGACTCAGCCATTAGGCACAAAGCTAAGTAATTCCTATTTGTAAATGTTTGTATGCATTTAAATGCATATTTTTTCTGCTCAATCCAGTGGGGTCAGGATTTCCCTCCACACACCTAAAGCTATTTTACAGGCAAATTATTCCAAGGTATCAGGGGTTTGATAGATTGCTACTGATAGATCAGACATTGAACACTCTTTGTTCCTACAGGTAGAAGAATAGAATAAAGATTCTTGTAATGTCTTTGCAAAGTTATCCTATGGACTCTAATCCTAGCTAATCAGAAAGACGCTGTCAGGACTTCACATACTGGTGAATACCCTTTTTTGTGGCTTTATATTTTTGAAGCTATGCACTAGCACTTACCTTCACAAAATCTCTGTAAGATAGAAACAGTATGGACTTAGCTCACAGCTAGTTATGAATACAGTGACTGTAAAGAGCTGGGAAGATGTGAAGTGCCAGAGATGCTTAGAGAAGTTTATGCAATGTATGCAAGACCAATTATCACACATTAATTAGAAAAACTGAGAGTAAAGAACATTTATGGCTTTATAAAGTGGTAGAATAACACATATATTAAATCTTCCTCTGCCTACACATATATTAAATCTTCCTCTGCCTAATGCTTGCCTTAAATAAAACAAACATCACTTAATTAATTATTAAACACAGAAGGAGGAAAAATTCTTCCTAGAACTTTTAAAGTAATCTCCTTAGGACGGAGTGGCAGTTCAGATCACACTTAAGCAAAGCTATTTAAAGACTTTAAAAGGCTTTAGATCAGGACCACACATCACTGAAGGAAGGAACATCCCTGTTCCGAGAACTTCCACCAACCTGTTTGCTAAATTGTTAATTACTTATTTTAAGCAGATAAGTTTTTGTATCAATTTGTGGAAAGCTAAGCCAAACTAACACGTGAAATAAGCCTCTGGCCAGCTGAACAATGACCACAACAACAGGTCGTGGTAGGCCACAAGGACTATTAGGAGCTATGGGTCTGCCAGATTTTACTGCTGCCACTTGACCTGGTAGGAAAATTTTCAGAGACAGCAGTTCAGACCAACTAATCTGAAAGCTTCTAACACCATTAACGTCCAGCGAATGGAGAGGAGCACTACTGACTTCTACAATAGACAGCCTGAACACAGTTTGCCCTGGACACTGTCTTCAGTTTGTCTGTCCTGACCTAAAAAGTTTTGTTGCAGCTCATTCTGAGGTTGGGTGATGCTTTGAGTGCTAAGTCAATAGGTAGAGCGCCGACATAAAAAAAAACGCCATGAATCTAGACCTGGAGCCAGAACTCTCTCTGTAAAAGGGGTGAACAATGCACTGTATCCCACTACATCTTCATGCATATGTTTGTCTGATGTTTAAATATAATAAAAAACAGTATCATAATCTATCCTCCCTTCCGCCTAACTTCAGATCTCTCTCTACCTCTGCACACTATTTATGACTTCAAACAGCACTTAACCACTACTGAACAAGAGAATAAGTTTGAACATGCTTTTAACGTTGAATCAGAGAAAATACTTTAATTCTGTTTCCCACAGCATGTATGTGTAGAGGATATTAATACATCCTGTCTTACACTTTCATTTTCGCTCTGTGCTGTGGGCTCACGCTCCTATCAAAACTCGCCAATAAAAGTAAATAAATCACTGGACTGAAGCACATTGCTCACCCTTCCAGTGAACCTGTGCTGTGCAACAACACTGACCCCTTGTGCCTTTATCTAAAACAGTCTCCCTGGCAAACAAAAACATATTAAATACATAATTTGAAAGGACAAGTGACTGATGTGCTCTATGGACAAAGAAAAACATTTGCAGTTTGATTCAAGAGGAGGAAGTTAATCATCAAGGAACTTCAGCCTTATCTCCTGAGGCAGCATTTTAAAAGGGATCCATATCTATGTATGGACATCAGACATAAAAGTAGTCTAAAGGAAAGGGCTAAGGAGGGCATGTCTAATTGCAGGAAAACCTAGAAGAGTGCAGTACTACTAAGAATACAGTCCTACATTAACCATGCCAGGCAATACCATCGTCCAAGTCTGAGCAACCACAGGCCTCTGTAAGAGCAAGATGCCAGAGGGAAAGTGTTAACTGTGTCATCTGCCAGCAACCTGCGGGGAGTAACACTTGCTGGGCAGATAGTAAGGTGTGCTTCTGCTCACAGGCATATTCGTGTCAGTTTAGTGGCCAAGGTAACGTCGACAAAGGCTCACATCAGCTGTTCTACACTGTTGTTGCTTCCTTAACATTCATGGAGCTACAACACTTTGTTAGGTGTGTATCTTTCTTCTCTGAAGAAAAAAAAAAAAAGGATTCATTCCAAAAATAGAATAGCCTGAGTAAAATGATAAAAATCCATCACTCTTTTTTCATTTGTTCTTTACTTTGAAGTTATTTGGCGTGAAAAAAATGTAAGGTTGGCCCAACACGTTTAATTCTACTTTTCCCCTTAAAAGAAAATGATAACGCATCATATGTCCTTGGAACTATAACATCTGAGTCTACCATAAATCCTTTAAAATAAAACAGTATTAACTCTCTCTATTGAATTCCTTATAGCGAAATAATTATTTGGATACAGTAGTTATGATGGGTGGAAAAATATGGTGATTAAATGCATTTTTAAACTGTTATTTCTGAAAGCCATGTAATCTTCGGTCACAATCTCATTTTGTATGGCTCTTAGCCTCAAAGTTAGACCAAGCTAAAACCAAAGATTCATCTGTTCAATTTAGAGTATTCTCCATACACGTAAGAAATCCTTTTTTCCAGTGGAATTTAATGGTTATGAGAGCAGCTTGCCATGGAGGAAGGCCCCATCAGTTCTCTGATGCAGACAGACTAAATCCAGAGTACGGTCAGAGAAGGGTTTCCAAAGGATGCTTCATATCCAGCAGCAGGAAGCAGTGGACAAGTTGTTCATGGCAACCTGTGATTTTAAAGAAAAAAACTGCACCGTTCTTTACCACCTGGAGCACTTTTGGGACATCCACGTATTCCAGAAAATAGACCCCACTCTCAAGAAAGCCCTTAACATACGTGCTTAAACCTATCTGGACAATTGCGCTCTTTAATGCAAACTTGGCTGCTGGCCCACTTTCCTGGATCTTGGTTATAAATTCTTGGAAGTGAAGATTGATCTTCTGAAGTTCTTTGTTGACTGGAATCTTCATCACCTTATGCTCACCAAAATATTTTTTACCTATTTACATATTAATTTGATTTCAGATTACTGAAACATTGCAAGATTTACAGTTCCAATAAATGCTATGAGTTTGCTTTAGCATCCCGAAATTAAATTAGCAGACAAAATGGCATAAATACAAATCAGCCTTACATTCTGTAAATTGAACTGCAGCTGCTGCTTGTATGGTGCAAACTCCTGAGCCAGTTCATATCCTTCATGGTAAAATGTAAATAATCCTTGAAGAAAGGCCAAAAGCTGAAAAGGTAAATTGAAGAAGCATTACGTATTTTAACAAGTGCTCTTAAAATTAAATACTGCAAGTAAAACACACACACTAAGTTAGAAATAAGGAATATTGCCTGCAATAGTGAAAAAACAGTTCTTCAACGATGGATAAACTCAGGTAAATATTAGAAAGTAAAAACTAAGGACAGTTGATTTTTTTAATTTATTTTCAGCAGTAAAACTTTCTTACCACCTATTAGTTTTAAAATGCCATCTAACTTTTAATCTGCTATAAATTAAAGCAATGTTTGTCTAGACATTGTGGTAAGTTGCATCACATGCCATTAAGTAACAAGCATTTAATTTTTGCTGTGGAGTGTTTCCCTCCACATGTAAATAATTTAGCTTAAATACAGTCAAGTAAAGATAAAAAAATGATATATTCATTGGGATATGAAATAACAAAAGAAAAACAGGCCTGGTTTATCTTACTGCATTATATCAACTGAAAAATTAATCATCTAGTCCAAATAACTTAGTTGTCTATCTTAACTAAGCAGAAAAATGCATGTCTCAAGTGCATAATTTTCCTTTCCTTTTTCAGATTTCTTTCTCAAGATGGGATGAATGACCCAGTGGAAGCATTCATCCCTCTCCATCAACTACTGAATTACCTTAGACTGTTTAGAGTTACGCAGCATAAATTCCATCATTCATATTTAATGTATTTTTCTTTGTGTTACTTGTGCCATAGATTATTCTAAATGAAACAGCTTAAAACTGTGGCTTTTACTGTGTTTATATTTTCTTTAAATTTACACTTATCTCTGCTTGGAGAAATCTCACTAAATTGTTCTGCCTCACTTTTTTCTATTGCTCATTAAGAGAGTGCTGTACGAAGGCAACGTCTATATTTCATGGGAATAGCTAAAATAGCATTTTGCAGTTTTAGAGCCCCATCAATTCAAGGCTCGCAAGACGTTCCACATGCTTTAATGTGCCAAGTTTCACTTCTTAACTGATGAGAAGACAAGGACGTAGCTCTACAGGAAGAGGAGCTAACGCTACAGTTCGCTGCTACCGCAAGGAGGTCTCAGTGCCCCCGTCCAGCTCTTCCTCTCTTCCCCCTCAGCTTCACTGCGCGTCCCGCACGCCCCCCTGCCAGCTCGGGTATCAGGAGCCCTTCAGTGGGCAGCTCTGACTCAGAAAGCCATTTCTTTGTCTGCGTTAGTAAGTTAAAGCCGCTCAAGGACTGCAGAGAGCATCAGGGCTGGCACAAAGAGTGAAAGCAAGGCCGCGAAAATGACCTCCACCTTGGTTTTGGGCTTGTATTGCAAGAGCAGCCTCTGGTAAAGGTGGTGAAAGCTCCTGGCTGCCCAGGAGGCCAAGTAAGGAGCTGAAAGAATGGCAGAGATGCTTGGGCATGATCTGCTTTTTAAACACCTCATGGCTTTTCAGGGGCCCTGTTCATAGGGTGTGAATTTCTGAACCGCATCCCACTGACAAACAACAAAGACAATCCAGTCAAGCAAAATGTGCTTAACTTGTGTGTAAATTGTTACAGCTTTAATGATTTACAGTAGGCAGCCTGAGGATCTGGCCCTGGAAGTCTCTTAGTGGCTTCCACTTAGTGGCACCACCACTCAAGTGGTTCTGATGAAGGTCAAAATACAACAATTTATCTTAAGAGGCTTCAATCATGTAAGCAGATATAAAGAGTTTTATAATTTTCAGGGAAAAAATTACTTTCTAGAAGTACTTTCTAGAGTACTTTTAATCCTTTAAAAAGAGAAGAAAATGCATTCTTCCAAACTGTTTATGAATAAAGTTGAAAACACATTTATCGCTAAGGCTGTGCTGTGCTGCAGCTGTGCAGGGGCTGGAGGCTCCTGTCCGGCCTGGATCCAGTTACTCATCAGCACCCCCAGCTACAGCAGCACCTTCACATACAGCAGCATCCCTACTCCTGTCATTACTCTAGCTTTTTCCAGTCAAAAGCAGGTGGGTTCACTTAAACTGTAAGTCCGAGCCTACTGCTAAACCTGTCTTTCTCAGTGAAAGAACAGCTGCAGTAGTAATATTAGCACTCAGCAAAACTGCAGCCAGAGCAGGCCATTAGAGCACACCCAAAATTACAGGGAAAGAAACAGTGGGGGAAAGATTCAGCATGTCAGTTTATGCCTGATTTTTAAAGATCCATTTAAAAGTCATTTCTGAAGAACATACTACAGATTGCTTAAACTTCAGCTCGAATATTGAAAGAAAATCGGTTCCTGTTACACAGCTTTTAAGAACGTACTAAACTGAGAAATACTGACGGGAAAATATTCAGCACTAGATGGCAGCAAAGTTGAATTTATCAGGACAAAATATGCAGCGAAAAAAAAAAAACCCACATTGACAAAAATTCTGAATGCCTTTGAGTTAAACTACTGCTTTGGTATGCTGGCAGTTGTGCATTGCAGAGGATCTGGCCTTGAAACTCTCTTGCTCCAAAACTCTCTAAGCATGTAGAAAAACAGGAATCAAAGAAAAGCAAAAATGTGCTTATTTTCTGCCAGTCCTAGTCCAGGCTACTGATATTCTGTGTTGAAGAAACCGATACTGAGGATGTCATTTGCTTCCAGGTACATACCAGCAGTGCTGGAAGAAAAGGGCACCAGAAAACACCCTGTACCCAAAGGGCCTGTGCTGTAATGCTTTCTCGTAACCTCTTCTCTCCCTTTAGGATAGGCAGCAGCACAGTCACAGCATTGCACAGAGACCCAGAGTCACACACTTTTGCCCTACGCTTAGGCTGTTTGTTAGTGGGGTTGTGTTGTTGCTGATGTTGCAAGGGGCACTGATGCTAGTGTCGGGCTCATAATTTAAGAGATTTATTTTAAATAATAGGAAAAAAAAATAGGTAACCAGACATTCTTTTAAGCAAAAAAGATTTTCAGAATGTGTTTCAAGGTGATTTTCACATGTGAAGAGGTGGCTTGTTTCACCAAACTTTACTTATAATCCCTGATACGCTGATAACATCCATTTTTCAAGTGTAACAAGTCCCTTAGAGCTACCCCTCTGAATAACTAACCAGTCAGATCGATAAAAAGTAAGGTTTCAACTCAGTAAGGCAATACTACTCACTGTCTGCACGCTGCAAGAGCTGCAAGGATTTCAACACAGAACCTGAAACAAAATCCAGCTACTTTGTGAGACTTTATTTATTTTTATGTGGAGCGTGTGACCTCAAGAACTGCTTGGTCATTTCATTCTCACAGGAAGAAGACTCCACTTAGGTTTTGGATAGGAGAGGAATTTAACCTCTGGCCTGCAGCGCATCAGCCAAAAGTCCCTGTCTCCCTGGTTTCATTTTATTTATCAGTAGATAGCACCAGAAGGTACTTATCCATCAGATTAAAGTGAATGCGGCTAATAAGGTAGGAAATCCAAGAAACGGGAAATAGAGTTTGAGTTTTATTATCCTCAGTTTCTTTAGATGAAAAAGTGAAGTCTCACGGAACTACATGCAATTAATTACGCTCAGATATTTTTTTTTCTTTAAATAAACACTTCTGGGCTTTTGTGACAGTTAACGCACCATTCCTCTCACTGCAGATAGTTTACCGTTTCTGAACTCTGGGCCCGGAAGCCTGCAGGCCAATGGAAATCCTGGCGTTACTGAGGGACAAAATGGAGCTCTGGGAAGGAGTTTGTATTTTACTCTTAAAAAGTGTACATCCCCAGAAAATCACATCAGTTGTGACTAGTTTCCCTGGGTCCAAAATGGCAAAACCAGGAACAGAGATTATTTTCACTTACTTCATTTTGGTTTAAGCCTGCCACAAGGTAAATCATAAAATTAATTTGTGCTTGAGAGCAGGTTCAAACTTGTAATCATCTGAATGAAAAGCTTTAGTATATTTTTTTCCCTTAAAAATATCAAAATCTAGGAGGATCACAAATAGGCAGTTGCCAATTATTCATATTTTAACATATATTAGCAACTCTTTGAGGCAAGAGGCAGAGCACAGCAGAGCAATCCAGGGAAGGAGGGCCAGCTGCAAGTCTCCTCTAAATACCAGAATCCCTTGTTCAGAGTACGAGCCATTCACATTTCATCCCTCAATTTCTCCCCGTCCTTGGAGGGGAGGGACATTCTCCACTCTGGCAGCTTCGGCTTCCCTAGGTGTAACACGCCTGACAATCTTTCTCACTTCTGTCCCAGACCACCCGTATCTTTTGGCATAGATGAACTGAAGATCTTGGAAGGAACTGCAGTGCAGCACATTATTTCCTTTTTGACTTCTGCCCTCATTACATGAACTTTTCCTTCTTCCACATGGGCATCATGACATCCTCCTCTACTGCACTAACAGCTGCACTCTGAAGGAGAGTTTAACAAAATACGAGTCTGTTACTAACCCACCAGACTGAAAATTATATAGACATGTGACACTGAACAGACAACTCAGAGGCATAAGCCGCACAAGTACTAAAAAGCCCCACAACTAGCACAGCTTGCGAAGAGGAACGGTTGAATATATGCTCCAACAGGCATTTTCTAGCATCTGAACATCTGCAGAGCACAGAGAGAAAAATGAATAATAGGGTAATTCTTTTGATAACTGATTTTAAAAGGTTAGTCTTCATCCTTATCTATTCGCATCTAGAAGCACATGCTTATACTTCATATATTGCTTGCATAAACAATGCATTTTTAGAAAGTCTGTTTTGAAGACTTGCTTCTTTCTTCATCTCACATTATTGCTGATATGTGTTATAATCTACCTGGCATACTTTAAATTTTGTAGTTTTAGTAAGTGTTCCAATTCCGATATGTTGTATGTAACATACAAGAAAAAAAATTACAAATTTTGAAGGTGCAAAATTTTTATGACAGATGTTAAGACTCCAACCTCTACACCCTTGGGGCAGAAGACACTTTCTGAAAGGGCTATTGCTACCCAGTCACCACAGTATTTCCTGTACCTTTTTCTGCAATATCAGCTGTAACAAACGGCACACTGGACTACACAGCCTGCGGATCTGACAGAGCATGGTAACTGATCTACTCAAAGTTAATTTTACCTACTAGAAATGTAGACCCAGTGAAACATATCCCAGGTCCACAACACTGAGTTTACCAACAACGTCCCTTGCTTGCTTTGCATTAGCACTGATGCACTGATAGATAACTCTTTCATGTTGGTAATTCATAGCTGCTGTTGCAATGGCTCATAGAGCCTGGGGGCAGCTGTATCGGACATCGTCTAAGCTAATCAAGGCATTGACCTTGGCTCTCCTTTCCCTCCAAAAAAAAGAGAGAGACAAATAGTCTTTTTCATCTTGCCTCTATTGTGCATCATATACATTTCTCCTGGTCAAAGTAAAAGCTCAGTATCTTCAGTTAAGACATGTAAAATTAAATTTATTTTTTCTGTCTCGCAGGGGGAATGAAAGATACCCTATTTTAACTATATGCAACTATAAAATAGTATTTCCTGATGTACAAAGTCTCCTCAATACAGCAAGTTCCTACTACTCTAAAGGAGCATGAGGTCTCTTATACTAGGGTTAGAGCTAAGGCAAGATTGCTAGTTTTTTCCAGGGTGTAAGAGTTTTGCAGAAGTAGACAGAGAGAGATACTCTGGATTAATCTACGACAGGTAGAAAAATGTTCTTATTTAGGAATCTAAGGAAAGTTTTAGTCTCTAAGATTTGGAAGATGTATACCATAAAGATAGAATTTCTGTAAGTACTGCTTGCTGAATCCTGGTTCATTAGTTTGCGTCAATGTCAAACTTTCACTCTACAAGATATTCTCATCCCATGGAAAGAAGGCATCTGTTAGAGATGTAATTCAATCTGTTTCACAGTCAAGGATGTTGCTGCAGTTAGTTACAAGTAGGCTGAAAGATGGTTTGGAGAGAGAAAAGAAAGTTGTGCTTGTCATGTTCCCCTGTCACAAGCGAAGCTCCGCTACCCTCAGCTTGCTCATCTGGAAGGGAAAGGTGACAATGGGTGTTCTCTGTCAAGGGCTACAGGTACTCGCTAAATAAGGCAAGTGGCAAGCTAGTCCTGCACAATATGAACAATATCAATACTATTAATACGCATAGAGGTATGTTAGCACATCATACTGAAGCAGCCTCTGATCCTGACTGATCCAGCAGATACTATGAAAAAAAAAATGTAGCCCTGGTGCGAAATCTCAGACCTGAACATGGACTTTGGAACCTAACTCTAGCGTCCTCTTTTTCCTGTCTCAGGATATGTTTCTTTTCTTTTCTTTTTTTTTGTGCAGTTAACTACAGACAAATGAATCCACCAAAATTGAACTTACTTATCCTATGGAAGAACTGATTCTGCACATCGCAGAAAAAACGCATGTGACAGGTACGCTACATACGCAGAATATTTAAATCCAAAACTGGCTCAAAATTTCAGCCACGATATTAGGAAATATTCATTATTTGTTGCACAGACACAACATTTCATGTAGGCCCATTAAAATGTTATGCACACTCCAAGTCATCCGACATTTCACTTCACAGTAGATATGATACTCTTATATAAACCTTTAATAAACAGGGAAAATGCTCAAGTCACAATTTCCATGTTAGCCTACATACAAAAGACCTGAAATCACAATTAAAAGGACAGCAAAAATAGGTGTTTTCAATTTAACCTTCAACCTTAAATGCATGCACTCCAAATTTGGCAAAGAAAATAAAATATAAAACTTACGGGTTCAACAAATTCGAACTTCTTTTTCTCCTGTACTTCTTGAATTTTAAAAACATATTCTAATGATGCTTCATAAAAATTTTGATGTTCTCTGTCAATCTGTGTATCTGCCTAAAAAGTAAAATGAAATACATACAACATTATTTTACTTTCACACCTACTTTAAAATCGGATTTTGTCATTACCAAATAGATCTTCCATAAGATCTACTTCACAAGTTTTATGGGGTTCAGTTTTTTTGGGAAATTAGAATACCTACTTAAAATGGCTAAATGCGAGTTTAAGAAGCTAACGCTACACGCTTTAACCCAATGTTTTTTCCTCCGCTCGTTTTTGGTTTCCTCTTTGCTTCTGCGCTTACTACATTACAGTTTTTAAGAAATGTTCCAGGCATATGGAACCCTTAGCAGAAGAAAGAGAAGAGTAGGATAGGAATGAAGGAGGGATAAAAAAATGAACATTTCCATTGAAATGTTTGAGTACCACATGCACCAAAAACATATATATTTCTCAGCTTCAAATACCTTCTCAAGAATTTTGTTTTCTTTCTTAAGTAGCGTGTCTTTAACAAAGAAATCTTATAGCCTATTAATTCATAGCATCGGTCACATTTTCTGGGAATATGAACATATTCAAGACTTTACCCTCATAAATTAATTATTTTTCATATTTTCATTTTCAAAACGTCAGAAGTACAAGGCAATTTTTGCCATAAATGCCTGAATAATTCCATCCAGCATGAAGATCAAGTGTCAAAACAAAAGCCTCTGCCGGAAGAGCTAAAGAATTAATTCTCTCAACAGATGAAGAGTAACAGGTTCTCAACCTCAGCTTAAACAAGCCATGAGAAAGGGATATAAGACACAGGCAGTGTAATGTGTGGATAATGCTAGAGAAGAGATGCAGTTTCCATTCGAAGTCCTCCCTTTACAGTAACAAATCACTTTCTCAAGCAAAACCTTTTGGGCTGAATTTGTCAGTTTTTGGTCTTTGGTCAAAAAGAAATGCTATTAAGTTTGGACTGCATGAGTAAAACCAGTTCGGCTATTTTTGACTTACGCCAGTTAAAATATAACTGTGCACTTCTGTATAATCTCCATTTCAACTCTGACATTAAAAATAACAAATGTGAGAAAAATGGAGAAGCTAGATGTTGTCTCCCCCTGACAGTAAACATTAAAAAACAGTGTTTTCCTTCGGACAGGACTCCGTCTTCAGTGGCACCATATATAATTAACACTGCTTCTTTAGTTAACGACATGTTACTATCATGATTTAGGCAAGACAGACTCTTAACAATATTGACCCACATCCATAGTGATCTAGCACCACTTGAAAGCATGGGCTTCAACAGGATGAAATGATTCAGTAGCACCATTTCCTTCCCATGCCTGTAAAAAGTAAATCAGGAAATTAAGTACAAAAACTAATATTATGGAACAGAGATCAAACACGCAAAATTCCAAGAACTGAGTGTTTTACCACAAAACCAACCTTGCCATGTGCCATTCATACAGTGTGTTCAGCTACTGTTTCCTTTCAGATTGTGTGTTAATAGCTTTATTTCACAAAAAATATGCTACCTAGGGAATGCAAGCTGAACAGAACCAGGCGCTACCACTTTGGGACATGGTCCAGCAAATGCTCACCCACAGAAGTGCAGTCAATAAGCACTTGAGACAGACCTCAGTTCTCACATGTAATTGCAAATAAACAGTATAATCTGGTTTTAGAAATGAGCTCTTTCAGGCTTTGATTCAGGGAAGTACTTAAATACATAATTAAATCCATCTCTATTCTGAACGGCATTTAAGCCAAGTGTAATTGTAATGATACTTAGGATAACTAAATACAGTCCCAAATACGGATGCTTTCCTAAATTAAGGCCATAATCACCACTAGTGTACAGGGACTAAATCATAGTTTACAAAATACATCTTCTGCAGAAGTTGATGAATTTGTGTGAACATTGAGGATTTAGATTTGTAAGAATCACTCTGGAAGTGATTTTAAAGTTTCAAAAGTTGAAGGGATTTTCACACATTTTTATATGACATTGAATGGAATGTTAAAAGTAAAAGATTTGCTGGATAAGATTTTGAGTGTCTGCTTGTGTGATACCTAGTTATAGTGAGTGATATTTCAACTGACATAGGATATCACTAAAATGTGTATCACATCTTCACATAAGCTTGGAGAGTGAAGTCTTTGCCTCTACATATATGCCTCATTTTGGAACAAATTTCACAGAAATAGAAGCCAGAATTTATTAACTTTTACACATCACTTAATTTTGACCATTTTCTATTTCCTTGTGGATTTCCATAGGTAGTCAAAAGACAAAATTATGTAGTTGCTTTTCAATGCTAAGAGAGAAAAGTTTGATCAATTTACATGAACTGTCAGTGGCCTTGCAGGTTCTTACAATACCCAGTATATTTCAATATGTCAAGCATATGCAAGCCACCCTATATACGATATGTTCGGACTATCAAACTTTAGCTGTTTAATTAAGGTACTCTGAATCACATCCAAGTGAGATCTGTAAAACAGCCTCAAAAAGATAGTATAAGAACTACTCATGCCAGTAACTCTTCAACCCACATAACGTGTTGAGGTACCAAGAAACCTCAGGAAACAAAAGAGTTGATTTAAAAAGAATTATTTTTCAGTGTGATAGTAGCACTCAAAAAATGGTATTGCCAGTAGGAGTACCATCTCACTAAATGTGGAGGCTTGAGGCGAGCACCAGCCTTCACCCAAATTAAGCATGGACCCCTAGCTGCCTGCCCTGCTTCCTTCCTCCCTCACTCCCTGTCTCTGTTGTGGGCTGCTCCATGGAAGTCCATCCGGGACAAATCTGCTATAAATGGGGCTAGCCCCAAGCAATGGAGTCTTGAGCCCCAAGCAATGGAGTCTTGAGCCAACAGGTACCACTTGGCCTTGGGGCCAGGAGTTCATGACACAGCCCCAAAGTCTCTCCAGTTACCATTTTTGATACTGATTTACTATTGCATGTTCTGCCACTTAAGGTTAGGGTATGTTGCTGATTCTGCGAAGTTGTAGCTGCATAAAACTGGGGAGAGATGGCAGGGCCTGCATGTTTTACTAGTGAAGCATCCAGAAGAGCAGAAAACTCAGCCTCAGTTAGAAGATTTTAGATCCAGGGACGTCATTTAAGGACACAGTGGAAAATTTCACTCCAATTTTCCATTATTTCATATACTTGAGCCAAATCCATTGTTATTCTACCAGAGTTTATTAGAGTCACAGTTGTTACATTTCATTTCAGTTGCTGTTTTTAGACTGCAATTATTCTTCTGTCGCAAGAGTAAAATATTTTATTTATTTTCTAGTGTAAATCAGCGCTTAAATTTACTTTGCTACATTTTGGTAAAAAGATAATTTCTTTTCAGATGCTGTTTAGCCTCTGACAGAACTGTTTCGTCATCAATACACAGGGTATATACGAAAAGTGAAACACAGGGTATATATGAAAAGTGAAAGTTCTACTTATGAAATTTTGGCATATGAGTGGAACAATTAACCACTCCTATATAATGGATGCCTTTTATCTAAGTCAATTTATTATATAGATAGCCACAGCAATTTAGGAGTATAAACATTATTACAAATGTTAAATCTCTAAACCTAATTTATATCAAAGTATAGTATTATTGGTAAATATGAAAAAAATCCTACAACTTGTGATTGACTGATGGCTACATCTTCTGTGAAAACTTCATCAGTAAAATTATCCCCAGGATTTGAGTCACTGTGACAACAGTAATCCTCTCAAAATGGTATTTAACTATTTCGGCAAAAAATCAAAATGCCATTAATACACAATTGCTAGTTTTACTATAATTTTCCTCAAAGACAAAAAAAAAGAAAAAAGACAAATAGCCATTTATTATATACAGAGTAAGTTAGAAATGTAAAATATTGCCTTGTTAAAATACTTAATTCTTATTAGGATTGTATTAATCTCACTCAAGTGTTTATATTCACAACATTAGCAGCTGGAAGAAATCGCCACAATTTCATGTAAGTAAAATACAGTATATCCTGAAGATAACTATTTTGTTATCACCATCTCTATGCAAATTTGAAACTGGGTAATAGTAGTATCTTAAGAGCTTACATCTTGCAAATGAGATTCTTTTTTCTTTGCTGATAAATTTAAGTGCTTCTCTAGGATGGAATAATATTTCTCACTCTCCTTGTCAAACTTCTTCTTCCCATCCTGAAAAACAAAACATTGCAAGGTAAAGCATTCAACTAAGTATTGCGGCTAACATAAAAGATACAATATGTACCAAAGTATGCCTAGTTATAAAGTAATTTTTGTTGGTACCTTGATTTAAGGCCTGAAGATACTACGAGACAGATTCAATTATCAAATGCAGTATTAAGCAGGATTTTTCCCATAAATAATAAGCCATAACCAATTCTCAGAGCTTCCCATATTAAGCATACATAAGGTTTTATGTAGGTGGTAAGCAGACATTTCGTGTAAAATAATATTCTCCATGTTCCATAAAGGCACCTGTCTCATATTGTCTTTGCTGAAAAAAATATTGCAGGAGAAGTAGCTGAGCATAAAAACATCTGATGATGATATAGGCCTATCCTTTGTACTTAAGTCTCACATACACTTATTTTCCACCCACACTCTTAAATATGAAGAGGACAATGGGAAAGCACATACAAGGATGCAAAGGGAAGCTGGTCCAAAAGTCTGTTTCCAATAATGTTTTGCATGTCTGAATATTTAAACGTGTCTCCTTTAAAAAAGCTATCCCACTTTTTTCTTCTCACTCCTCGAGTTTTTCATCATATGCAGACAAGCCTCACATCCCCACCATAAGACTACTTTAGCACATGGTAATACAAAAGGAAACTACTATTATGAGTAAATTAAGAAACACCTCACTTTCTATAATCTACTAATTTACAACATATACTTTTAAAATATTTAAATCTGATATTCATGGGAGTTTAAGAAAAAGACAGCTTGGTCAGAAGCTTTTCCATCTTTCCAGAAATGCCATATTTCAGGAGGAAGGAGAAGGAATTTAGGTGAATACAGAGCACTACTACTACTACCTCTAATTGAGAGCACCCATCCATCTCTCAGTGGCTTTTTACAATTTTAAGTCTAAGTCCTAATGATTCTTTCTAATAACTAATATATTTTGAGAAAATAAAGGCCAACATGACCAGTCCTACTTACACATACACAAAAGCAATGAATGGCAGAAAAACTAAATACTAGATATAATGCATTAACATCAGGTCATAATGCGGACTGTAGTGATCCTTTCTCTGATTCCTTTCTCCTTACAAATTATTATGTATTAAACAAATAACTGGCCTCCATTCTAGCATCATCCTATTCTTTTTTGTCCTATTATAAGAAAGTCAAGCCAGTCAGAAATAAGAAATGGAAGGGAGAATTTAATACTATGAATGAAGACTTATCAACCCGCTGTAATAGCAAACAATCTACTGATTAGCTCCTGTGACTCAAGTTCACAATGGTATTCATACTAGATTATAAAACAGATTGCACACGTTCTATCCTGCAGAAAGTTCAAATAACATATTTATCATGAAAAATATGTACAATCTAATGTTCTGCTTACTTTACAATGGAAATATCTTCAAAAAAATCATATG
This sequence comes from Struthio camelus, assembly GCF_040807025.1. Taxonomy (NCBI): domain Eukaryota; kingdom Metazoa; phylum Chordata; class Aves; order Struthioniformes; family Struthionidae; genus Struthio; species Struthio camelus. The sequence goes on from NC_090942.1 coordinate 209,463,674, forward strand.
GAAAAGAAGGTACTCGACCCAAGAAAATAGTAATGAATGAGAAATAGAGTAAAATTTCCAGTGCTGCTCTATATTTAAGTGCAGACATCCAGATATGAAGAAAAAAGAAAAAAAATGCTTACATTGTTTAGAAATATTTTCCAATATCTCTCAAAAGCATTCCCCAAAAAAACAGAGAAGACAGAAGGCAAGACTCACAAATGCCCAATTAATCAAGAAATCAATCAACTTTTGTGGAACCAAAATTACAGGTCGGCTCCACAGCCACGGTCACAGGGAATACTCCAGTTCCAGGCCCGTATCATCAAGGAATAGGAACCTGAGTATCTAATAACATCTGCAATCGCAAGCAGAAATCAAATTCATTCGATCAAACACCACAGGTACCAACTTTATAATAAAAAGTGCAGTTAGTTGCATTCTGCAATGCCTTCTAAGACAATGGTGTAAAGGTGTTAGACCAAAAAACCCCAAGTGAATGGGGTTACTTCAAGATCAAAGTCACCATCTTGAGGAAATCACTGTGTCATGCGTACAATGAAAAATGCAAAAGAGAATGACTTTCTGATATTTTTTACCATGCCACTTAATGGTGGGAGAGCAATCTGCCCACCCACAACACTGACGCCCTTGGTCACAAGCCATCAGTTCTCAGTGGCAGACACCCTGTTTAGGAGCCAGTCTTACTTCACAGCAGGTAACTTGACACTGCCCTTGCCAATCAAGCCTGGATGTGGATGACATTTGCTGCGTGCCTGGGCTTCACCTAGCGTTTGCCTTTCGTGCCTCAGAGGCTTGCCTGCATCACATCCTCAGAGCGTTTTGGCAGCGGCAAACTCTGGCTTGCCAGAACACAGACCTCTCCGGCGCTTGTGCCTGCTGGACTTGCCAGCGCTATGCTGATCTTGTTTTGCTGTAGGACACCAAAGGCAGAAGAGCCTGACATAATGGAGGAGATACGGAGTCACTGACAGAGCTCCTGTTATTTGAGGAAGACTGCGACTCAGCCAGCCCAAGCCAGGTCAGTGTCAATGACATCCCCAGAGGTATCAGGTGGGAGAGGCAGGCATTCCTCTTGCCTGGTAAGCGATTTGTTTCAGCTCAGAATCGAGTTAGACTGTGTGCCACCATGCTGAGAATGGCAACGAGGAAGTCTGGTTGGGTATTTGAGCTCCAAATAACATCAGAACATAATCCTAACTAATAAGAGCCGGAATGCAGAGCCTGAAGCCTAAATTGCTTGGTGAGAATGAAAGAAAAAGGCGTGAAAATGGACTTGGCAGTCTGAAGTAACTCCTCTACTATCATACATCATATCAACACCAAGAACAGAGTCCACTTAAACATGGAACACGATTCCCAATATGCCAAATACAGCTATTTATATTTTCTGCTAAAAGCTACAGCAAAATGCATGAATTACACCTTATTATCGATATTATTTAAAAATGAAAATACAGAAAGCAAATGAGCTCATCTAAACAGATACAACTACCCCAAGAACAAGACCAAAAAAAATCTTCTTATGTACTAAGTTGTTGTGAGGCATCTTGTACCTGATAGGAAACTTCAAGCAGATCTCCCTGGCCCTGTCAGCGAGGACACACAGATTTGCAGACGCTTGGTCTTCTGCCAGCATTACTACTCCCCCCAGTAAATATCTGGAAGCGATCTGCCAGCTCTGCTGCAACAATGATATGCTCAACATTTAAAGTTATCATTTGTATGCCAGTTAAGTTAAAGAGAAAACTAACAACTTGGAGCTTCCTTGATACTAAGGCAACTTCTAGCCTGACTGCAGGGTTTCCAGGGACAGCACATCCTACTAGCTTCTTACTTTCAGATTTTTATCACATCAAAATGTTTCACCTCAAAGACAAACTGCAAGTGGAGAAAGTAAGGAGAATAAACAAAAGCAGGCTGAGAAGATTGCTCAGTAGTTTTGACTGCATTATTGTTTTTACTTGGCGATACTTTGGGGAATACGACTGCAGTGCCGGCAAGACAGTGTTTCTGGCACTGTATAAATCACTCTCAGACGTGTTTCTGGGAACATTAGAAAAAATACTGGCCCTGACAAGTGAGTAAGTTCCCTTTGCTGGAAAGTTCCTCTGATATGCCAGTAAAAGCACATATGTGAATTTACTGAAGCCTCTGAAAACTGTTTACATCACAAAAATTAACAAAAAAGAAGCAGGTGATTCATTTTCTGGAAGATAAGCAGCACTTCAGTTTATGCCATGAAAACTCACATCACAAATTCAGGCAGTGACTCATAGCATACCAGTGCATCCTAAGTGGAGTCACTAAGATCTATCTCATTGCCGTTTAAGCTTTTTCTTCTCTAACCCTCAAAACATTCTTTCATACACAGCAGCTGCACACATGAATCATTTGAATCCTGGTCCCTGCAACCAGCAGCCAGGAAGCTAAGACTCCAGCTGTTCAACAAACCAAGAGGTTCGTAAAGGCAGTTTCCATGTGAAACCATCTCCCTAAGCTCCTCAAAACTTACGGGACCAAGGGTTGCTTCTGCCTCTCGATTCCACTTTGAATCAAACTCTGACCAGAAAAGAGATGTGGCTGAGTAAGAAAGCTCCTGCTGAATGGGCAGCATTAGCTATAACACCTAGTGCAGGCTGCATGAGCATTAGGCAGATGCTACTGCTGACCTCTGCAATAGGTCCACAAGGCCCTCCTTTCAGCCTCTGGCTGCTTTTCTTCCTTGCACATCCTTCCTGCACATCCTCTTCTCATCCTTCCTCTTTGCTCTGGAAATCTATTATTTATTTTTGTCAAAATAGACATAAAACATAGCTAGAACATAAAAATATATGTTTGAGATAACTAAAAAGGTGCAGCAAGTTCTAAACACAGAAAAAAAAATACCTTGACGTATTGTGTATTGCTGTGTAAGTTATGAATACACTTTGCATAGATCATGTTCTGCAGACTCTTAAGTATCTTAAATGTCTGTCTATAGCTGTTTCCCTGTTCTCAGGCGGGTCACGTTATAAGCCTCAAATCAGTTCAGAAGATATTTTTAGTTCTAAATGCCTCAGGCTTCTAACAACCCCATTAGGAGAGCCCTTAACCACACACTCAGCTTTTAGCATGTAATGAAGTCTTATGGACTTCCAGTATCCTCTTGACAGAATCAAGTCGTGTAATACTGAACTTAGATTCCTGCATTTGCTCTCTCTACTTAATTTTCCTCTTCAGTTTCATTTAGTAATTGATTAAATAATCTCCAAAAATAAAACAAATTATTTTTAGAAATAAATTTTGCTCAAGGTATCAGTAATTACACAAGTGCAGGTTAAAAGTTTGATCAAGGATGTTCTCTTATCACTCTTGTTTTTACAAAAATCTATGGCTGTGAAAAGATCAGCAACTATTATAAATGTGACTCAAGAGAGTCAGCTCATTTTTTCCTGTTCAGAAAGATTTGGACTCCATGCTGTACCTGATCATAGGCATGCAAAGAATCACTGGCATGATCACAGGCACGCAAAGAATCACTCTTTTTTTATATATACTATATATTTTTCTATACACTTTTTAATATATATAGTATTCATATTTAAACTTTAATGTGCCAATCTTTACAACAAAAAAACCCTGTACATTTAGTCTAGATTAATTTTTAGTAAAAATATATTTGTGTAACCATAAAATAAACATGTTGTGTAAGAAGTAACTTTCAAAGGAAGAGAAATAAGAATGGAAACAAAAACAAGAAAACACTGCAAAAAAACTATGTGGACAAAAAAACTCAGTGGGAATCTTTTAATTAGGAAACAAGTGAATATTGTGAAATACAGTCATAAAAATTTCCCCCACCCAAAATTAGTAAATATTTCTCTCACGAAGTTATGCTGATACGTAGAAACTGTAAATCATGGTTTCATTGGCACAGAAGTACAACAACAGACTAAGACCAGAACACAGATCAAGTCAGACACATTTGTTAATGCAAGAAGCTGAAATCAATGGTGAATTCTGCTGACATCAGTCATGCTACATTTCCTTTGTTTCTCTTTGACATGAATCATAGATTCACAGAAGACTTGAGGTTGGAAAGGACCTCTGGAGATCATCTAGTCCAACCTCCCTGCTCATGCAGGGTCCTCTAGAGCACATTGCACAGGCGGGTTTTGAATATCTCCACCGAAGGAGACTCCACCACCTCTCTGGGCAACCTGGTCCAATGCTCTGTCACCCTCACAGTACAGAAGTTTTTTCTCAGGTTCAGATGGAACTTCCTGTGTTTCAGTTTGTGCCCGTCGCCTCTTGGCCTGTTCCTAGTCACCACGGAGAAGAGTCTGGCCCCATCCTCTTGACACTCCCCCTTCAGATACTTGTACACGTTTATGAGATCCCCTCCTCAGTCTTCTCTTCTCCAGGCTCAACAGGCCCAGCTCTCTCAGCCTTTCTTCAGAGGAGAGGTGCTCCAGCCCCCTCATCATCTTGGTAGCCCTCCGCTGGACTCTCTCCAGGAGTGCCATGTCTCTCTTGTACTGGGGAGCCCAGAACTGGACACAGTCCTCCAGGTGAGGCCTCCCCAGGGCTGAGGAGAGGACCAGGATCACCTCCCTCCACCTGCTGGCAACACTCTTCCTCCTGCAGCCCAGGAGACCATTGGCCTTCTTGGTCACAAGGGCACACTGCTGCCTCATGCTTCACTTGTTGTCCACCAGCACTCCCAGGTCCTTCTCTGCAGAGCTATTTTCCAGCAGGTCAACCCCCAACCTGTCCTGGTGCCTGAGATTATTACTCCCCAGGTGCAGGACCCTGCATGTGCCTTTGTTGAACTTCAGGAGGTTCTTCTGCACCCAACTCTCCGGCCTGTCCAGGTCCCTCTGAAGGGCAGCACAGCCCTCTGGTGTCTCAACCACTCCTCCCAGTTTAGTATCATCAGCAAACTTGCAGAGGGTGCACTCTGTGCCTTCCTCCAGGTCATTGATGAATACATGGAACAAGACTGGGCCCAGCACTGACCCCTGGGGGACACCACTAGCTACAGGCCTCCAGCTAGACTCTACACCACTGCTCACAACCCTCTGAGCTCTGCCATCCAGCCAGTTCTCAGTCCACCTCACTGTCCACTCATCTAAACTACACTTCCTGAGCTTCTCTACGAGGATGTGATGGGAGACAGTGTCAAAAGCTTTGCCGAAGTCCAGGGAGACAACATCCACTGCTCTCCCCTCATCTCCCCAGCCAGTCATTCCATCAGAGAAGGCTATCAGGTTGGTCAAGCAGGATTTCCCCTTGCTGAATCCATGCTGACTATTCCTGATCACCACCTTGTCCTCCACATGCTCTGTGACGACCTCCAGGAGGAGCTGTTCCACCACCTTTCCAGGGATGGAGGGGAGGCTGACAGGCCTGCAGTTTCCTGGCTCCTCCTTCTTGCCCTTTTGGAAGACTCGGGTGACATGGGCTTTCTTCCAGTCCTCAGGCACCTCTCCTGATCTCCAGGACCTTTCCAAGATGATGGAGAGTGGCCTAGCAATAACATCCGCCAGCTCCCTCTGCACTCGTGGGTGCATCCCATCGGGGCCCATGGATTTATGGATGTCCAGTTCGCACAAATGTTCTCTAACCTGATCCTGCTCAACCAAGGGAGAGTCTTCCTTTCTCCAGACTTTCTCCCTGGTCTCCTGGGTCAGGAATTCCTGAGGGCTGGCCTTAGCAGTGAAGACTGAAGCAAAGAAGGCATTCAGCAACTCTGCCTTCTCTGTATCCTTCGTCACCAGGGCACCCGCCCCACTCAGCAGTGGGCCCACGTTTTCCCTAGTCTTCCTTTTGCTCTTGATGTATTTGAAGAAGGCCTTCTTGTTGTCCTTGACATCCCTTGCCAGATTTAATTCCAACTGGGCCTTAGCCTTCCTTGTCGTATCCCTGCACACTCTGACAACGTCCCTGTATTCCTCCCAAGTGGCCTGTCCCCTTTTCCACATTCTGTACACTTCCTTCTTCTGTTGGAGTTTGGCCAGGAGTTCCTTGCTCATCCAGGCAGGTTTCCTGCCCCGTTTCCTGGACTTCTTAGTCAGAGAGATGCACCGATCTTGAGCCTGGAGGAGGTGATGCTTGAATATTAACCAGCTCTCCTGGACCCCCCTTCCTTCTAGGGCCCTACCCCAGGAGATTCCCCTAAGTAGGTCCCTGAAGAGGCCAAAGTTAGCTCTCCTCAAGTCCAGCGTTGCGATCTTACTTAGTGCCCTGCTCCCTCCTTGTAGGAGCCTGAACTCCACCATCTCATGGTCCCTGCAGCCAAGGCTGCCTCCAACCTTCACATCTCCCACCAGACCTTCTTTGTTTGTTAGTACAAGGTCTAGCAGCACACCTTTCCTTGTTGGTGTCTCCACCACCTGAGTCAAGAAATTATCATCAATCCTCTGCAGGAACCTCTTTGACTGTTTGTGCCTCGCTATGCTGTCTTCTCAGCAGATGTCAGGGTGGTTGAAGTCTCCCAGGAGAACCAGGGCCTGTGATCGTGAGGCTACTTCCAGCTGTCTGTAGAAGGCCTCATCGATGACTTCCTCCTGATCAGGTGGCCTGTAGTAAACCCCCACCACCGTGTCACCCATGTTACCCTGCCCTTTAATCCTTTCCCATAAGCTCTCAACTTGCCTTTCATCCACCCCTAGGCAGAGCTCCATACATGCCAGTTGCTCCCTCACATAAAGAGCAACTCCACCACCTCGCCTGCCTAGCCTCTCTTTCTTAAAAAGCACGTAGCCATCCATGACAACATCCCAGTCATGTGAACTATCCCACCATGTCTCTGTAACTGCAATGAGATCATGGCCCTGCGACCGCACACAGATCTCTAATTCTTCCTGCTTATTCTCCATGTTGTGTGCTTTGGCGAACATGCATTTCAGAGAGGTAATGGATTACAGAATCACAGAATCACAGAATCGTTTAGGTTGGAAGGGACCTCTGGAGATCATCTAGTCCAACCTCCCTGGTCAAGCAGGGTCCTCTAGAGCATATTGCACAGGATCACATCCAGACGGCTTTTGAATATCTCCAGGGAAGGAGACTCCACCACCTCTCTGGGCAACCTGGTCCAATGCTCTGTCACCTTCACTGTAAAGAAGTTTTTCCTCAGGTTTAGGTGGAACTTCCTGTGGTTCAGTTTGTGCCCCTTGCCTCTTGTCCTGTTGCTGGGCACCACGGAGAAGAGGCTGGCCTCATCCCCTTGACACTCCCCCTTCAGATACTTGTACACGTTGATGAGATTATGCAGGCTTCTCAGGAGAGGTGCAAGAGAATCACAAAAAATGTGTATTTAATAGCACAGAAGAGATAATTGCTAGAATTTTAGACTTCAAATGTATTTTTACTTTGCACACAACAATTTAAAATGTATTTCTACAAAGTTGTTGCTATTTTGTTTGCACTTGTGTATTTTGGGGATCATTTCTCACTCAGTCCATGATAATGATAAAAAAAGTAGACCTGTAGAATAGAAAATGAACTGAGTCTTGGACAAACTGATTTGAGTTCAGATCCTACGGATTTCCCGGAAAACATGAGATCTTAAGAGTCTCACGACTTCTTCTGAGAAGAAAAGAAGTAAATTCATGCCTTCCATTTTAGATTGTCTTAACGGACACTCTTATTTGGAAAGTTTTCCTCAGAATACTCATGGGGGTGGAGGGCTTGGGGGGGGGGGCTGTTTTTAATAAAATCTGAATTATGGTAGGCATCTGAGATAACACACTGCATTTTGATAGATGTCTGGATGGTGGGATTTCTTTCCGGTAGAGATGTTGATTTGCTATTTGAATGCTTGAAATTCAAGATAAGGTCAAGAGAGATTTTCAAAAGCAAAAGAGAGAAAGATAAATAGATTTTTTTCCCTCCTAGAGTTTAATACATCATGAGGCTTCTCCAAAAAAAAGATTTTTTTGTGCAAAAGCTATGAGGTTAAAAGGCATCCTTTACGTACTCTTAGTAAATTGTAGGAAGTGGAATAGAGCAATTTTGCAGTCAATAAAGAAACAACTGCTGCTTGCTATAAAAAGGGGCTGAAACAGCTATAAACTAGGACTTTGTTACTCATATCTGCTCATGAAAGCATTTTTAAATTGAAGCTAAATGCATCATGTAAAAAACTGAATGACTTGAAATCTATATATCTTTAAATTAATTCTTCATTAAAAAAGAATAACCATATGCAAGCTATGAATACTCAGAGGAGAATATAGTGTGTAAAACAAAAAATTATCATAAAAAGAGCATATTGAACCTATGAAGAGTGATAAAGCAATAAATAGAAAATACAAGTTGTGTTTAGCAGCATTAAAGATAGATATTAAAAACAGGTAGCTTAAAAAATAACCATGATTCAAATCAGATACAAGATGCATAAAAGCTACCAACACATTTTAAAGAGCCCTAATCTAATCTATGTTTAGGACGGAGTTCACCTCTGTGTAAAATACTAAATAACTCTACAAAAGACAGTCTACCTTAAGCTCATAATATTCTGAAGAAAATTATCTTTTTACCTTGTAATGTCTTGACAGATCAAAACAGCAGGTAGTTTTAAAAGTGTTTCCTGGAAGAGGAGAAACCTACAGCCATTTCCTGATACTTCCCTATTTAATTACATCAGATGTGTGCAGGCAGAATGTACTTATCAGAGGAGACAAAAAAAAAAGTTTCACTGTATATCTAACAGATCGAAGTTTGTTTTGAAGTTTCTGAATTCAAAAAGGAGTTGCTATTAAACAGTAACATTTAACATTGTTTTTGTAGGATGTCATTTGTTTCTCTCCAAAAAATTCTCTCTTGAAATGGAAAAAAATATTAAAAGTTCCCAGTACTGCTGTGAAAAGACATGTAAACCTGCCAACACTGACAGGTCGCAAACTAGAGTACATTAGACTCTCTGTTCTTAAGTTACAGAGTTGTCCTGAGTTTATCCGACGCTTGCAGATTCCAGGAGTAGATGGGAATCTACATGTCTGGGAATCTGTTAAATCCCTGCCCAAACAGCAGGGTTGGTAAGTCCACACACTAATCCAGTTTTGTTGTTTTTACTGTCTACCAAATACGAGGGACTTTTTGGTGGAATATCTTACTTAGGATATTAGTCAACATATTACTGATTAAATAATATGATGCAGCTCCCTAGAAGAGCAAAAACTTACTTTTTAACTCCTCTCCTAAGCAGACTTAAGATTGTTTTCTGAAGCTGAAAATCGTTTATCATACTAGCAAGAGAGCCTCCTGTTCCTAATAAAAAGTTAGTGCCCTTATATTAAAAAAAAAAAAAAAGTAAATGTACTCTTCAGGAATTCAGAAAGAAGCTCAAATTAACTCTGCATATTTAATCAAAAATCATGTGGAATAAACTGTTTGGATCCTAAGCAATCCAAACATTTGTTTCAAATCAATATAGCTATATAAGCTACGCAGAAAGTAAATTACAGCAAAAGATACATCGCAATCCTAAATTGTCACTTATGTGCTACAAGGAAAGGAACCAAGTCAGTTTTGGGGCATGCTAATCTTTAAACATAAAAGGTAATCAGCAATAACACATATTGTGACTCAGAATACTCAAAATGCTGAAGTCACGGAGCTGGCAACACGATCTGTGGAAACCTGTTATCATCAACGCTTATAAAATCAGGTCTGAGAGGGGAACTTAAATAAATGGAAAGTAGTTGCATGTTTTTTCCCCCATTAACTACTTTGAGTAGGAGCTTACAAAGTTTCCTGAAACTTAACATTAACCTAGCCCATTAAATATAAATATATGTACTTATATATAACCCTCCTTTTTTCTGCTTCAACTGTGTGTGCAACAAAGTTCAGTTTAGATGACCAAGTGTCTAGCTGCAACAATCAAAAGAAAAGAGGGTTTATGGGAAAACACAAACATAACACCATAGTACAGGTCTAGTGCATTGTAGCAGAATCTTCAAGTGGAACAGTGCCACACATGGACTGCGTGGACAGAAGAAAAACAAAACTTACAGTGCATGATACCAAAGTGAACTCATCTTAAGCACGGGGAACAGACAGCTCAAATGTTGGCCTAATTTTCCATATCAGCACCTAGACTAAGTAGGGAAGAATCTACCTGCTCTGCCAATTTTTAGACAGGTAGATGAAGTGGGTCCTTCAAGTTCAGTAGTGACACAAACCTATTATCCTGTGCTGATTTAACAATAACAAAACAATTGTTTTTCTTGGTGCTGTAGTTCTCGTACTAAGGACAAACAAGGCAGACTTGGTTCTATATTTACTAAATTAAGTCCACAGAAATGTTGAAGAAGCTTAGCGAAGTGTAAACATAGCACAGAGTTGCTGTAGGTATGACAACCTTTGTAGCATGGTCTTATCTTTGCACTTTACCATAAGGATTGCCTTCATTATAATAGCCAGAGCAGTGGAGTTTTTTTCAACTATAAAAAAGAAAAGTTCATTTTTAAAACCATACTATGGTAGTGAACAACCTCCCTCCGTCTTTCACCACTGCCCCGTTCCCACCACTGCTACTTCTCTTCATCCGTTCCTCTCTCTCCTTGAGTCACCATCATCCACTTCCCTCAGCAGCTGCCTTGCTGGCACCCCATACCTGATGTCGCCTCCTTCCTCACACCCATTCATCCCTTTGGCATCTGATCCCTCTCCTTGGAGGCAGTTTCGGGCTCACCACGCCACATTTAATCTGCTAGATTACCTCAAAAATGAAGTGTACTTCAGGAATGTACTGGTACGTTATTAATCTCTGAATCTAAAACCTGTGTGAAGAGATCATTTCATGTGCAAGTAATTAATAACCATCTTCTTTCCTTTTTGAACTAAAGAATAAACAAAAAAGTTGCAAAGAATATAGAAGTTATTCAAATACAGAAATCCTGAAAGACTAACTTATAACGCCACATACTTGCTGCTTTATTTTGACTACAGAATATTAAAATAGGTCCTTACTGGTTAGTAATTTCTCTGTTTAAAGCAATCTCTGGCCTGTCTCTCATCTATGCCAACCAATGTTCTTGATTCAAAACCAGTAGCAGTACATTTAGCGTTGCTCACTTTCCCATGCCGCTTGCTATGTCAGCACAATGTGAGTGTAATTCTTATCTGAGGAAGAACTAGAGGCATGTTATGAGAAAGTTTTCAGATTAATACACAAAACTGGAAACTCTGCTGTTTACAAGAAGAAAAAAAGGAAACAATCTGGGGTTTATGTCAGAAGTGATTTTGTTTTGTTTTAAAAGCATCTATTTTAAGAGTGCTCTTACAACACTGATAAAGGAACACAAACTATCACTCTGGGGTGAAAAGTCATGCCTGCTCAGCGGCATTGTTAAAACATAGTGTTCTCAGTTTACTTCTTAGGGAAGGATGATCTTCTCATCAAAATAATTATCCAAAAAAGCCTCTTCCTGGCAAGTTCAATACAACAAATGGTTCTGTGGTGGCTACTGTAGCCTAATATATCCAGACATTATAAGAGCGGTTCACTTAATAGAAAGATGGAGTTCTTGGTGCTCCCATATCTACACCAAGACACAAGTAACGATGCTTGCCTTTCATTACCCTACAGATTCACTACTTTCCAGCTACTACCTTCCACTACATATTTGAGTGGAATTATGTTATACTCACTTTGCTGAAAGCAAAACAGCTAAAATGGTAGGGGAGTATATGTTTACTTATTCCCAGAACCCTACAGGACCACCTTCATAGACAGAACGAACAGCTGAACCAATGGAAACAGGAAGTGAGAAGGGAAATCTATGGAGATACAGGCAAGTCTTCTAATACAGTGATTTTCTATTTAGAAAGAAAAAAAAACTCTCCGCCATAGGTGGGGAATAACATCCCAGAGACAAAATATGATTTGAGTAATGTTCAAACATAATGGACATGTTTTTATGCTATTATCTCAAATACACTACAGAAGTAAAGAAAGGGAAGCAGTGGGGAAAGAAATTTTCATCTTCCCCAGGACTGTTGCAAAAAAACCCACATAGCTTATAATAGAATCAAATTAATAGATTAACTGATAGCCAAGACGAAAAAAAAAAGTCTCATAATTAACGTGCTAAGGATTAGGACAGCTGTGGCACTATGCAACTTCAACAGTACTTTCATGAGAACTTCTCTGAAGAAATCCCTTCTCTAAAGTAATCTATACCATGAAACACCCACTTCCTATGCTTCTCTTAAATCCTCCTCTTTCTCTTCCCTTTGTTCTCTGCATTTGTCGTGGATTCTTCCTCATCCAGCTCATCCTGCTCTATGCGCGCTACCCCTAAGAAGAAGACCCTTGAGACTTGCTTTTCTCAATTAACCTTCAGAGGTGTGATCACAGAGTCAAGTTGGAGGCCTGTAGCTAGTGGTGTCCCCCAGGGGTCAGTGCTGGGCCCAGTCTTGTTCCATGTATTCATCAATGACCTGGAGGAAGGCACAGAGTGCACCCTCTGCAAGTTTGCTGATGATACTAAACTGGGAGGAGTGGTTGAGACACCAGAGGGCTGGGCTGCCATTCGGAGGGACCTGGACAGGCCGGAGAGTTGGGTGCAGAAGAACCTCCTGAAGTTCAACAAAGGCACATGCAGGGTCCTGCACCTGGGGAGTAATAATCTCAGGCACCAGGACAGGTTGGGGGTTGACCTGCTGGAAAATAGCTCTGCAGAGAAGGACCTGGGAGTGCTGGTGGACAACAAGTGAAGCATGAGGCAGCAGTGTGCCCTTGTGACCAAGAAGGCCAATGGTCTCCTGGGCTGCAGGAGGAAGAGTGTTGCCAGCAGGTGGAGGGAGGTGATCCTGGTCCTCTCCTCAGCCCTGGGGAGGCCTCACCTGGAGGACTGTGTCCAGTTCTGGGCTCCCCAGTCCAAGAGAGACATGGCACTCCTGGAGAGAGTCCAGCGGAGGGCTACCAAGATGATGAGGGGGCTGGAGCACCTCTCCTCTGAAGAAAGGCTGAGAGAGCTGGGCCTGTTCAGCCTGGAGAAGAGAAGATTGAGAGGCGATCTCATCAATGTGTACAAGTATCTGAAGGGGGAGTGTCAAGAGGATGAGGCCAGCCTCTTCTCCGTGGTGCCCAGCAACAGGCCAAGAGGCGACGGGCACAAACTGAACCACAGGAAGTTCCACCTAAACCTGAGGAAAAACTTCTTTACAGTGAAGGTGACAGAGCATTGGACCAGGTTGCCCAGAGAGGTAGTGGAGTCTCCTTCCCTGGAGATATTCAAAAGCCGTCTGGATGTGATCCTGTGCAATATGCTCTAGAGGACCCTGCTTGAGCAGGGAGGTTGGACTAGATGATCTCCAGAGGTCCCTTCCAACCTAAACGATTCTGTGATTCTGTGATTCTGCGATTCACAGGTGTGATGCTCTAATCCCTCCTCAGCCCTGTCAGCAAAGAGGAAGGGTAGAAAGGACATAATAGATGAGCAGAGATTTAGAGCATTTTTTCTTTTAATTGAAAATATTTCAGTGCATCTAGATGCTGGATAAGGGTTCAGCTTCCTTCGGAACTGGCAGTTGACGTTGGAGCCAGTAGTGGATGCCTCTTCCCTTACTTCTAATTACCCTAGAAGAGAATGGCAGCAGGATGCTAGCAGTCGCGTGAGGTTAGGCTGCAACCATCCTGCATCCTTCACATGTTAAAGATAACAGTGGGGTGATTTTAATCAGCAAGGAAAAGCCTTAATTGGATTAGTAAGTCTGCATAACTTCTTGCATTTTTATGTTCTTTTGTTGCTTTCCAAAAGAAGGGCTGATACTTGCTAAATTTTATTAAACTTTTTTGTTTTACTAACTGAAGATTTTTCATAATAAATTGTTCTTTTTGCTAACAAAAACATGCTATATACTCCCTTAGGCAATTTTACAGATTAACTCATTCATTCTAACCTTTAAGTTTTAAATATTATGTCAGAACATGGTAAATTACATTTATTATTTATTAGAGGATTAATTTATTTATTCTTAATTATATCAGCTTGCTTTTGGATGCAAATTAGAATCTTTTTAAAATGCAGAAAAAACAGTTAATTGTTTTTAGTGAAGTCAGACTAACCTTTTAATATCAAGAATGCATTTAACAAAAAAGGTTATTAAAGCACACTATGTTCATAACATTAACTGAATATAGCATAACATTTACTAACAAATACCAGCAGTTAATGAATTGAACTGAAGAGTTTTTTTTATAATTGTGTCCACAATATTTTACTGTGAGATCTGAATTCTTGCTCTTGTTTTTTAAATTAGTATATTAGAAGGAGAGCAAGCCTTAAGGCTTTTACTTTTTTCTGTTTTAAATCTTCCTAAAACTTTCCTGGTGTTGAACGAAATGGTTATTGACCTGAAGGAAGCTGCAATAAGAAAATAATTTTGCTGCACTTGTAGAAATGACAAGAAACATCTCAAGTGGATTAATCACTTCAAAAAGGCCCTGGGTCCAGGTGCTTAGCCAGTGACACCTCCCACCACAGTGGTTTGACTTTCTGCAAAAGAAAATAAGACCGCCTGAAAAAATGAAGTATGTGCAAACTGGTCTCTCTACCACAATTTTTGAACATTTCTAAATATTTTCAGGTACAGAAGGATGTAAGAAGCAGTGACAGTCATACTGTAGTACAAGAATTATTTTCTACTTTTTTAAAAATAATTTTAATTAAGACTAGTAAACTAAGGTAGGTCTGTCACAACTTCTTATTTCCACAAATTTATTTAAATAACTTTATTTTTAAAGTGAAAATTCATTTGATATATACTTTAAAATCACTTTATACTATAGATTGCCATTATTGACTCAAAACACAGTACAAAGGGGAAAAAAGAGACAGCTTCAGCTGGTAAAGCTGCAATCTAGATGTGCCAAATTTTAGAAGCTGGGACAATTCACAGCCGATTCTCTACACTGACACTGAAATCCAGAGTCAAAGAGAATCAAGGCAAAATAGCAAAAGTTTTCAATCTCAAATTTTTTAAAATTTCAAGTTTTCTAACTGTCACAAGAAGATTTACCATTATGAAAATATTTCTTTTTTTTTCATGCTTAGCCTCCTAATTTTTCAGTTCTTGGGTGTGTCAATATTAATTTAATTAAAACTTCAGATTAGACAACATATTCTGAATTATTTCTCAGATAAAAACAATCCAGGACCAACACCTGGAACTTAAGGTGTTTACACAGGCATTAGTAATAACAATCTGATCCTGGAAAGATTCATACTTAGAATTAACACTGAACATGTGAACAAGCATAATGGTGCTAAGAGGATCCTTAAAAGTTATTTAAGCAAATCTGCAGAATGAAGATTATGTTACTATTATTGCGGCTATCTGTCAGAAACCTTGATTTTGTACATGAGCAAAGCACTATGTCCCAAGTCTTCTCTGGAGGAAGATTAGAATTTAGTAATATACTTCCTTCTCTTTTACAGAAGTTAACAAGCTTACCTCAAAATATGAAATTTATGTAGCTCAAGAAATCCTAAAGAAAATATGTATTTCTCTATCAGAGATATATCCTCAATGCCTAAAATATCCAAATAGCTTGCTACTTTACCATTCTATTGTTACAGCAATTTTTTTGGCTTGCAGCTGTCTTGTGATCCTTTGGCAGCCTCAGTTCTTCCTCTTATTCCATCATTTTTTCTTACACTTCCCAGTACGCCAGTCCTCCTCTATTTTGACAATATCCCCAACTTAATGCAACCACAAGCTGTGTTAGCACAGCTGATTCTTGGACCCGGTCATTACTGAAAACAAAAGAAGAGATTGATCTCAAACTGCCCCTTGAGAACTCCTGAACAGCAACCTCCCTCTACCCAGACAATCTCCTCCTTAAACAAAACCCACTGCCCTTTCCCAATCACCGGGTTCCTTAAACATCTCAGATACCTTAGACTAATACCCATCTAAACTACACTAAATCAAAATGTCTCATGCAGTGTGCTTTAAAGGCTTTTCTGAAACAGAGATAGGTTAGTTCCACTTCCGTGTCTCTAAAATCAGTTATCTTATAAAAAAAGATATCAGGTAACCCTGGTACCTATACATTTTTGGAAACCTGTGTTGCATTTTAACTCAAAACATTTGGCCATCAGTTACGCCTTTAACAAGAAAAGGGCCTCTCCTGTAATTCTTCTTCCTTCCCCCCAGCCTCCTCCCCTCTGTGGTTCGGACCGACATCCAAAATAGTCCAAAACTAGTGGACGCAAATTTTGCATGTTTCAGTTCACAAAGCTTGGGTAACAGATGGTATTTATAATGAAACCCACCCTACTTTACCTACTAGAGCAATACTAACCAGGTCATTAGTTTTTCTCCGTTAAAAGAAATACTGCGATTTACAACTGTTGCTAGAATTTGATGAGATCCCAAGGAAAATAATCCACAAAACTGGCCATTTCTAACTGTTCTTAGATACCCATTCAAAGCTCCTTTCTGACAGACTTTAAAATATATTTTGTTTTGTGCTCCTCAACTTCTGAGCAATATAAATAAGACAAGGAGAGAGAGCACTCTAATTCTTGCATGACTAGATTAGAGGACTATAGATGTGAACATGGATGCTAGAAAAGTAATCCCAGCAGTGAACATGGATTTGTTTCCCAAGCAGAAAGGAACTCACAGCTATGAATGAATGAATAAGAATAAATGATAATAAAAAATAATTCTCCAGGCCAAAATAAATAATTTTATGAAACAAACAGATGGAATATTAAGGAGGAAACAAAACTGTTCTTTAAAGTCTTACAAACAAAATTGCTTCTGTTTTCTTTGATCTGATTCGGGTTGTACTAAAGGTCAATGAACATTGGAACCAATATTGCTAAATACTGTAACTCAATGGATAAAAAAAAAAAACATGAAAGTTTGACTTTACTGCACACAACACATCACACAGTGATCTCACTAAAGTTACCAGCTGGGGACTTGCAAACCACATTTACCAAATAAGGCAAACTGCTTCGTGCCTGAAATCTTTTCCCAGTTAGCTCACTATGCTTTTCCTACGATTTGTACAATAATTGCAGAGGTCATTTTTTAAACTCAGATGGAGTAAATCAACAGGCTACCCAGTGCAAAGCTGTGTAGTCTCTGGAGACAACCCAGTTTTATTTAAACTGAGTGTGCACAGAAAAGGAAGAACTGAAATATGTGCAATAAAAACAAAAGGGCAAGTAGTATAAATCAAGAAAAGTAAGTGATGTAGATTTTGTATACTGCTGGTTTGATTACAAACACTAATGTTTTATGGGGACTGTTTCTTAAATTTGCTGGATACCTTTAGGTTTTGAAGTACCTATGAATAATCGGTCTTTAATGTTATTCTTGTGGCAGTCTAAAAAACACTTGAACTTTGCACTCGGGGTTTATGCTGTACTTGCATTTGAAGTATAGGTTTGCAGTGTCAACAGAATGATATTTCATCCTCCATATTTCTTCTCTTTGATTTCTGTAATCATATATTTTACCTAAACAGGTTGGTTTGAATAAGAAATATAGTATTCTCATTCTCTATATTAAACCTAACTGCAGCAGAATCTTACCTATTTCATCACGGCAGTAAAAATCTTGCTAAGTTACTTATTATTATTAACATTCACATTGTCATACTGAAAAATATCAATTCTTAATAAACTGTTTCTGTATTTTTTTTTGATTGGGGAGGAGGGTTGCTTGTTTATAATGCTCTGGGCTAATTTTTTCTGCTTCATATATGAACATCTTCAGCTTTTACCTAATATTTCAGAAAGAATGAAAAACACCCAGCAGGTGCTCTTTTAAAGGTTCTCTCTCACATGCTTCCCTTTGCCAAAGTCTGACAATAGTACCTAACTAATATTGACTCCTATCAGGGACATTAGTAACACAACCAGCTAATGCACTTTTTCCCCTCAAAAAAGTTCCTATGCTCAAAATGTACAAAAATGAATGATTTCAAAGTCCAATTAAAAGAGAAAGATTGCAACACTCACCACTGGCTATAAACATGCTCATACAGTCGAAGGCTTGTTGCAAAGACCAACTTGCATTTGTGCCTACTGCTGAGACTGCCAATGCAAAAGTCACGTACAATTAATCTCATGATTCTATACCTAATTCCTTAGCATGTTACTCCACAAAATGTTAATATGCAAATTACCTGGAAATGCACTGCTCTCTCCTCTTATTTCTTTCTAGGGCACTTTTACAACACTCATCAGCAATTACTGGAATCGACTTCTAGCAACATGCATACTATGCCATAACTAACACCTAGCCCGCGCATCTTGCAACATCTTAGCGTCTCCTTGGAGAAGAATGTGTTCAGTGAAATTATTTCTTTTCTTTTTGAAAGAGGGATGACAGAAAAACAATACGGGGATTGTGCTGTAAAACTTGCTGCCAAAGCCCAGATCACACGAAGCATGCAAGTTTTAAGTTTTGCTATCAATTCAGTCCACCCCAAAATAGTTCAAAAAGCCAAATGTCCTCATTAACTGAAGCTAAGCAACTAGCAGGCTCAACTCATCCTGTATTTTTAACGGTTCATAAACTCTCAGACGTTGAGCCAAAAGAACACTAATGTAGGTACACGTTCTGACCACTTTCCCCACTTTACTGACAATGAGTTTCAGAAAGCCCAAATTTCTACTGTATTTCATACTGGTCTTATCATTTCTAGTTCACATGTTGCTATTTTTTAATTATGAGAAGAACTGCATTACATGCAACTTCTCTCAAATACCCACTGTGGCTGTTTTCCCTGGTAAAAATCAGTTCAGAGGTGAATGGATGAAACCCTGTCACAACCTGGGTTATGCGAGTGGTCTGAAACTCTCATTTTTGAAAATGAGAAAAACAGAAAGACAAGTGTATCTGACATTTTCTAAAACAAGCAGCTGGGAGGGCTCTCTATATGGTATCAATGTTTCAAGTCAGTATCTTAGGCTGTCCAAAACTCTCAGAGCACTGCATAATAAAATGTATTAAGCATGGAAATAAGAGTTGGCAGATAGAGGTTCTATCCCAAACTCATTCACTATATTGTTGTATGACCAAAGACAACAATCACTTCATATCTGTTTCACCAAATTATAGATGATGGGTAAATGTCCATGTTTTATCCGGAATGGATACAGAAAAGATGAATCAGCATTTGTGGTATACTGAAGAGAGAGGTTTCAACCTCTGTCTTTGCTCTAATGTGCTCTATCGTTAATGTTAAACACTTGCTGAACCAAAAATGAAGGAGTCATCTTCAATCAGATCATTAAAAAACATTTTGACATTTACTGAGTGATACATTCAAGGAGGACAGGAGCATCTCCTATAACTCTGCAGTGATCCCTACACACTGTTACTCTATCTTCTCTCTGACATACCAAGACAATCTAATGGCACAGCACATTAGGCTTTTGAACGTGGCATTACTGAAGCTATAGGAAAAATGAAACTGTAACACAAATAGCGGAACAATGCAACTAAAAACTTACCGGAAACCAAAAATAATTTTATGCTGGGATTAAATTCTGATTTCTGCAGCACAGTTAAAAACAAACTCCCACCCTTGCATCTAACAGCAGCATATGGGTGGGACAAGAAAAGAATGTAGCTGTACAGAGAAACATATCTAACAAAAGAACATCCTTTTCAAGGAAATCTGACCTCAAGTTCACAGTAAAAATTCTTCTCAAACATTTACTTAGTCCCTGTGCAGTCCCATCTGTTTGCTATACATTCACAGCAGCAGTAGAAGAAGTATAAGCCTTCAGTCTCTCTAATATCTCTGTTCCTCCTCTGATGTTGTTTGAGTAAGGGACAACTCCAACCTCAGTTACAACATGCTGTTATGCCTACATCAAAAGTAGATTTTTTTCCTCCTTGTTTAATCTTACAAATGGAAGATTTCCCAGAAAATTTTATGATGAGTGTTAACAGAAGGAGTGAAATGCTTCAAAACTAGTACATTTATGTAGACAGAAGGAACTGTTTTTAACCATACCTCTAACTGACTACCATAGCCTTTATGAATCTTCTGGGAAACTGTGATCAAAGCAGCCATTGATGCCCACCTGAGAACACAGGATCAGACTGAAAATAGCTCTTCTGGACTGAAAGCTCATTTCTTTTTCCTTAATGCAACTGATTCCTTCAGATAACTACTGAACCCTGACACGCCAATCCGCGCTGTTCCTGTAACACAGATGTAACACTTAATACTAAAGAACTGGCTTAAGTCGCCAACTGGAGATCATGGGCAAATCTCTGGGTAATATAAAGATAGCAATCACTGCACTGCACTGCACCAATCATGTAAGATGGAGAGGGAAGTCGCGGAAAGAGAGAGAGCGTGCCCAACGCACACTGACTTGCGTCAGTCTTTATGCAACAGCCACTGCAGCGCCTTGGTGTTCAAAGCAGATGTCTGAATCCTCGTTGTGGTTCTGCGTTAACCCAAGATGCAAGGTAATGTAAATGCAGACATCAGAAGATAAACACAACTCCAGATGGTAAGAATATGCAATAGTAACAGGAGCTCTACCCTATGCATATAGGCAGTCTTTAAATTTCACTTCTGAATCATCTCCTTTTCCGAAGCAAAGACTTCAGTCTAACTTACGAATAAGTCAATGAGGATGGTATCTAACGTGTTTGAAAACACATGCCTGCTTTTAGTCCAGCTTTCAACACATACTGATAAACTCAAACACAAAATGAAAACGAATTGTTTTCCCAGCTACTTACTTTTGCCGCTCCTATTTGTTCTTTCCGAAACTTCTCCAGGGGTGCTATTAGCACGTCATTAGCGTTCTGGATCTGAAAAGTTAAACAGAAAGCCCATCTTTTCAATACAGAGTATTTGCAGAAAGTTGGAGTCACTGTAACTCTGTCAGTCTACAGGACTGAAAAATTCAATTGTAAATATTCTAGTGAGAACATATGGGTGAGACTCAAATAATTATGACTCTTTACGTAACACATACTACACACATGTTCACTAGTCTGTAATGGATCATTACCTTGAATAATTAAAACAGTTTTAAGTAATGATAAAGTAAGTTTATCCACAATGTATAGAAAGGATTTCTGGTATTTCACTTCTGCTTGTTACATCTACCTTAATACTAGAAATATAAAATGAAAATTTCCAGGAATATGTTTTGGCAGAACTGAGAAGACAAGCACAGTAGTGACAGCACTGTCTAAAAAGAGCAGAGCCTTACAAACCTTGGCAGCTGAATCTTTTCTTTTCAGCTGTCTCCTTGGATTATATACCTAGTTATACTGAACAGAAACGAGTAAGGCAGCGAACTTTAAAAATAAAAGTGACTAATTTATAAAATGCTCGAAACTGGATTCCTTCACTAGTTTAGTTCTTAAACTAAGTTAAAATACCCTGCAGCTATTTTTATTATTTTAACCGAAACTAGGATTCCTAATTAATCACACTTTCCCTCTCAACGTCTTTGTTTATTTAGTGTGAACCAAACTCTAGCAACCCCTCTCTGAAGGCCATTCACAGTAGGGACCAAACACAAATGGTCCCTTGTTATTTGGGCTGGAGACACATGGGTAGCAGAGCGCAAATACTAGTCTTGCCATCGTGCTACATATTAAAGAAGGCAGTATGACTTAACCGTGTGCCTTTTGGGGACAGACAAAATAACAAACTAAATTAATTTTTCCTAGAAAAAAATCAGAAGAATCATTATGCATAAACTTACATAAAACCCAAGCTTATGACACACTTGAATCATTACATTGGGCTCTTCCTGGGAAGGGCGTATTCTTTTTTTTTTTCCTTAATAAAACATTTTTCTACTCCTCTTCCTTTATCATCATACTCACGATAATAAATATTGTTATTTATTTATTGTTGTTATGTTGTTATTAATATTATCTTTTCCTAATACATTTTTTTTCTACTTTTCAGGAAAAATACAGTTTTCTTTTTGCTACAGCTTGCTACTCAAAAACCACATTTCCTAAAACATTCCTCATTTCATACAAGCACACAAATTGCATACCCCTTTCCTGAAAACTGCCAAAATATCAGAGATAAAGCATAATAAAATACATTATAAAAATCTATTATACTAACTACATGTAAAGTTTTAGGTTTCATGTGTCTGCATGAATAATTTCTTTGCTCTTCAGTGGTCCAGTCTTTACCATAGTCAGGACATTCCTCATTTGGGCTTTGGCATGTTTGGAGGACTGGGCAAAGCCAACATGCAGCTAAGCCAAATGTGAATGAATACAGCTCTTGTAACTCTTCTGTAACAATAATTGACAAGTTACATTGTTATCAGAGCACAAAAGCTTCCCAAAAGGCTGTAATAGTAAACACATAGAATAGAAATAGTAAAATATGATCCTATTTTCTAACATTGCAATCTGAAAGACCACTGAATCACCATTTCTCTCACTAGGGCAGCAATTTTAGGAAAAGTCAAGACCCTCTTTGACACGCTAATGTAAAAAAGTCCAAGGCAGCAAAAGCAACACTTGATGACGCAAGGTTTGACGACGCAGCAATCAGAACTGGCTGCATTTTAAAATAGACATTAGGCACTGAGGATGAAAAGAGTTTGGCTTTGCTGAGCTTTTACTGCATTCAATGTATGTCATCAGTTAGACTGCAATGTAACGCAACGTAACGTTGTTCTCCAAGCAGACGTTTCCCCAGAAGACGCAGACTTTTAGGCAACATCTAGCAATCTAACTAAGACTGGACACTTTCTATGAGGCAAGGTACAGGCATGTAACAAAAAATAATCCCTATCCCAGGGACTGCAAATAAGGCAGATGAAAGTTAACAGGGCTGCAAAAATGTTAAGCGACTTGCTCAGAATCACATAAAATTGCACTGCTTACTTCTGGAAGGAGCAACTGGAAGTTTTGACAGCCTATATGGCACATGGATGGCTTTTGGCATACACTGAAAGCACAAAAGTTTGCTGGAGTCACAGGCGCAGAAGTATGGATGTATTTTTTTCCTTCTTTTTCACATACAAAATAAGTTTCACTTAGTGACCTGAATTCCAACAACCATATTTTTCTGTTTTTGAAAGCATGTCACATACAGTAATAATATATTAAGCACTTCACTATTCATTTAAAAGTAATTCATATTATTGAACTAGTTACTACAGATGTCAACAGTCATTGCTAATCTCCAAACTAATTCTGCACGGAGCCGAATATGCCTCTTCACCTTGCTCCAAGCTATCACATTTAGGTAGTCTCTATGTCAAATCAGGAGACCTTCCTTCACATACTGGCAGCCTTAAAATGATTGAAACACACTTACTACTACTGGTCTTACTCAACTCTGCTGCAAAGCGACTGAAAAATCTTGGAAGAAGAGAATCCTGCTTCAGCCAGTAGGAAAGAGGATGCTCATAAGAAGTATACGGCATCCTGAGGAGTAATCTAGGGAGTAAGTAGCATGGCTGGATTGAAGCCCAATATTATTCCCTCTTATACTAGTAGGCATGGGCAGCAGATATTGCAAGAGCAAATAAAAGGTGGTGCTCAGTTCAAGACAGAGTCTGCTGAACAGAACTGCTGAGCCATCTTAACAAGAGTGCTGCAAGTTTGTCCCTGTGCCAAAAGCTTCTCCTGACAAGAGTATGGATGTGCGATTTGTTTCCCAGCAAAATTATAAATGGACAAGTAACGGGCATTTGCTTTGGGAAAAGCTTGTCAGCAAAGCACCAGAGAGAAGCCTGGCTGATGCACTTTGGCAGCCCCGATCGCAAGGTAGAGATTGCTCAGCTCTGCAAAGGCTCCCTTCTACGTCCACCTGACTGTGCCGTGCTTTTGTAAACCAAAAAACACAGAGCAGAGAGAGATTTCGCCTTATGTATTTATTTACTTATTCATTTATTTTCTTTACTGATTCCTGTAACTGCAATTATATTATAATTAACTTGTTCTGGGTTCTCCTCTCTGAACATACTTTAAGTAGAAGAAATTGGTAAATGGCCAATTTTTCTTTCCCTCGAAATTAGGAAGGTAGTTCTCCCATGACCGTGCAATGTGATTTTTTGGGGTAATCCAGCATGTTCACGGTGCAGGTCTAATAGAGCAGCTTACTTCCTGCCAAGACAACAATCCGTTCCTTGCTCAGTTATTGTGCAAGGTTGAAATCAAAGACACTTGGAACAGGTAAACAGTGCCAAAAAGACTGTAAATAGCAACTTCAGAACTCCATCTTGTGCTTCTAGTACAGATCTTTTCTTTAAAAGCTTATTCAAATTAGTCACAGCTTTTTGTGTGTTTTAAAGTTTGTAAAGTTTTAAAGGCTTTCTTGACCCCACAGAGTTATTGAACACTGCACAGTTCCCCCTGCCAGGGCTGCTAACGTACAGCAGTCTCAATCACATACTGCACTACTTTCTCTAACAGTTTCTCACTCTTCTTCCAGAGGGCAAAAAAAACCAAACAAAACAAACAACCTCCACATCATTACAACTTAGCATCAGTTAACAGCCTAGACACATAACAGGTAGACGTAACAGGAAAATATTACTGTGACAGTTAAGAAAGTTTTATTAGACCTAGTAAAAAAGAGATTTTTCTAAAATAAACAACTTAATCAACTTTCTAACTTTGATATATGTAACTCCCTCTGTTTAGCTTTGTTGATAAAAGTATCATTAAAGTAAGTATCACCAAACACACACCGTATTTGTTTAAAATACTTGAAAAAACATTTAAAAACTTGAAAATACTTTTCACAAGCCAGCTTTGACAACTTATGCCATCTTTAGTTTGGATAAATACAGTACTTCAGTATGGTCTGACCCCCTTCAAGCGAAAGTGATGAATCGCCTTAAGCTTTTCTCCTTCAGGTTCTTCCACCTTTCCAGCCCCTCCCCTTTCTTTCCAGTAGGATGCTGAAAAACTGAATTAATGTACTGAGATTAAACTGTGTTTTTCACACATTACAGAGAAACTCCACATCTTGGGGAGATTTTTAGGGTAACAATTTCTTTAATTTTTCCTTGTTACTAAAAGGTTCACTCAGTAGAACGAAGAAAAAAAATCAACATGAACCAACACATTTGTATGGGAGTCATAATTACTACATGACGTTAGAAAGGGAGGAATAAATGTTTTTTGTAAACTTATCTGAAATTTTCCATTTCTAGATTTTCTTAAATGTAACCCAACGTTAACTTCTGGAATAAGTCTTCAATCACACATTATATACCAAATAAATAGCTTCCTTAAAATTGCATTTTTGGCTAATTCTGAACTCAATTTCTGCTTTGATGCTTTTGTTTCCATACAAATACATGTACACAATTTACACAATACTACGGTGTAAGCAATGTACTGACTTTTTATTTGGGGTAGATTTCTTTTGCACATGAAAATCTTGTGCAAGTAATTCAAAATAAATTCCCATAAAAGCTTTATATGAGAACATATCACGCCTCTCCATTTGCTATTTATGAAACATAGAATTCTTCACAAATAGTTTTTTAATTACTTTTATTAAAACTGACTTCACCTTGTCTTTGAACTGATTGCAATATTTTTTTTTTACTCCTGTTTCCCCAGCTTTCATAGATTCATAGGCTAATTTAGGTTAAAAGGGACCTCAGGAGGTTATCTATCTAGTTCAACTCTCCTGCTCAAAGCAGGGTCAGTACCGGACACACACCAGGTTGCTCAGGGCACTGCCCAGGCAGTTCTGGAAAACTTGCAAAGATACATATTGCCCAACCCCTCTGGGAAACCTGTTGCGGTGCTTGACTGTCCTCCTGGTGGGAAATTATTTCCTTATTTCAAGTTGGAATCTTTCATTTTAGTTTAATTGTCCTTCTGCTGTGCACTACTGTTCACCTGCTGTGCACAGCTACTTTTCAGTCAAATATAAAATGTCAGTCTCAAATATAAAATATGTCAGACTTGAGACAGTAGCTTATATATTCGCAAACAGAAGCTATTGGACCTATGCATTAATGCCTTTGCTCCATATAGCATCTGAGGGGATACACACATAAGCAGAAAATGCCACAGGACTAGGACCAATGTTCTGCTTTTTCAACAGAAAGAGAATCAACTTTCTAGTCCTAAGTTTGGTATATGATAGGGTATGTGATAAGCAGTATGATGCAAGTATGCACTACTTTTACTTAGGACCAGTGGACATGCACGGAGATTTTGTTTAACTCAGATACTGATGCAGCTGCTTATTAAATAGTAAATACTAATGTGTCCCCAAACTTTTAATCCCTGAAGTGCTTTACAAGTTTTGAGCTTCACCTTGCAGTCTACAAATATTAAGTTGGAGATACAAGAAGAATTAATACATCTTAAACCCTATATTTTTATTTGTATGACTAAAGACATTAGGCAGCTCACAGAAGAAAACAAGTAACAGGATTCCCAATGACAGAAAAAGAAGACGATACCAGGTGAGGCATTTTTCAAGTAATAGAATTAGGAATTAAATCAAGATCATCTGAACTATAGTGAAATGCTTTAACTGTTAAAAGAACTTTGTTTTACCTTTTGCATATGTAAAAAAAATTAATTTTGCTCTGAATATGCTACAAGTGTTTTTCATTGCAACATAGAATTATCACACTTTCATGTTGGAAATGAAACCGATTTCCCTGGAGCGTTTAATGACTCATGAGTTCTGAATGCTGACAAGTATTAATTTGCTTCATGTTGTTATAAGACTTACGCAAGGCAACAAATCTCATAGCTAATATATTCACAATAATGTAGAAATAGTGTAGAAATATATTGCTCTGCCAGAAGAAAAGAAATAATTTAATCTGAAAACCTTCTCCCCTAAATCCTAATAATTCCTAATGTTCTGATCAGTCAGAGAAAAGAACATTTCTTTCTATCTGTGGCAATTATCAATAGCTCCTAATCAATACAACTTCAAATACAAAAAGAGAGGAAATGCAGACACACAGCTTTTTTTACTATGTACCAAGATTACATGCTACACAGAAGATAAACATGTCATCACGAAACGTTAGCCTTGTATTTAAGTCTGCAGTTTTCATTTAAGAATTTAAAAATCATAAATAGGACATAAACCTAATAATGTGCATTTCAGTGCCTACAGTTTCTTGACATAAGTAGGACAAGTATTGTTACAGCTTTTTAAGGTTTTTAAGGAAAACTGTTCACAGACAAATTGCATATGTACAAAACAATGCATACAGATCCTACCAAAGAATATCCAAACTTTTTCAAAAAAAAAATCACTACCGATTCCAGTTATTTCAAGCAAAATTGAAATGCAGATGATGTTAAAGAATGTTCAGAAGATGATGAAGTTTTAACCATACACTAGTAATAACTTAGGACAGATATTTCTATGTACAATCTGTAATGGAATATTTTAGGTTCTTAGCACTAGCTTTTTGCTATATCAGTTGGTTTTAATAAATTGTCACAAGGGAATGCTTATAAATCACACACCAGTTGAGGCTGGAAGTGGTAACACATGGTGCAAAAATTACTATCCTGTAAGTTTTTTTTAAATGTACATCTTTTTTTTATTTTCTATGTTCTATAGCCAGTGCTGATGTTAACAGAAAAAAAAGCATCCTTTAATTTCTTGTAAGAAAATGTTTACAAATAAAGCAATGTAGTGTCATGCCTGAAAAGACTACTTCTTGAAGCAGTCAAGCAATTAAGAAGTCGGAGAACATACACAAAAGCCTGCCTTTAGCATAGGAAGGCTAGTCTCTGTAAGGAGTCCTCTTGAAACATTAAAGAAACTATCCTCCAAGGAACAATTTAGAGTGGGAACCTAAACTTGAGGTGCTAGATCTTGTCAAGAAGCTTTCCTTCTCCATTGATTATAGACAAAGCACAAGAAAAATCAGCTACCTTTCGATAAAGTCAGTCTTTGTGAAAATCCCTGCCTCACATTCTACCATCAACCTATTAAACCGAAACATTTTTATTCTACCAAGTACATAGTGATATAAGGTGTACGCATTCAGAAAAAAAGAAGGTATACAGATGTAATATTTTAAATAAACACTGCCACCATTATTTCAAATTCTGTGTATCTTGACTTTCTAACTGGTAAGGGTCTTGGTAAATAAAGGCTTACCAGTGTTTTTTTTTTTTCCAGAATGCCTATTTTTAGGTAGATAAACCACACTCAAAATAAATATTCACTATTTCAGAAATATTTCTTTCTGGAGAGGTAAGGGAAGATAGGGGTTTGGCTGGAAGCATCCATATTTCACATACAAAAGTCCTACACAAAGAACAGTCTCTCTTTTTATCTCTGTGCCCTCCTCTAATGATGTTGTGGTATAACCATACCTAGAGATCAGCTCCCATTCAGCTTCCATGAATGTCTCTTTCTATTTCAAGGCTCTGATCCACTGACAAAGCCAGAGACGGGTATATAAGTTGCATCGGCTTTTGTACCATCCAGCAGGAGAACTCCCTCTTCGTCCCTTAAAACTTACCTGAAGAGAAACTGCTTGCACATGCAACTCTGTTGGAGAGAGAGGCGAGTGCTACAGCAGAGCACAGGAGCTCACTTACGGAGAACTGAATTTGATTCTGAAAGAGAGGCCTTGGGAAGACTGTATGATTTTCAGCCTGTTGTGGTGGAATGCTTACCATCTCATATCCTCACCACAGACAGATTCTCCTGGAGAGCTCGAATCTCTCTGGCATGCAAAAGCTTATGCTGAGGACCCCAGGAGAGAGTGATCTGAACACCAGGAGGGCAATCCGCCTCAACGGTCCCATTTTGCCTTAACTCCCCCTACACAGCATTGCTTTGTTTGAGGCACTGTCTCAAACCCTGCGTTCGTCAAGCCTTAATTTTTTCCCTCTGCTCATCCAGCTTTCTTCCCTTACAATGCTGGGAATCCCATGCAAGTAGGAGATCTGCAGCTCTAGAGAGCTTATTTCCCCGAAACATTAAATCCCTTGAGAATTAGCCACGCATCTGACCTGACCTACTGCCCTTCCTGCTTAACCATGGCGGCACTGCAGGAATTTAAAAGGGAAGAAATGAAAAAGAAAATTCCGAGAGGCATGTGCTGGCGTAACAGAGACTGAAGCAGAAAGGAAAAGAGAAGATTAAAAAGCTATTTTTAAATCAGATGTTCAGTTCTGTTAACCCCTCGAGTCCAAGCCAATTATTGCAGAAGTTCATTGAATGTGCACCATTGCAAGACGGGGCATCTCTTTCTCACATCTGTCAAGGTAATCATGCTGCTCTCTACTGCAAAAAAACCTGCATATCTTCATAGTTTTTTCATTTCTTTTTGTGAATAACATTATTCTCTGTCTCTGGATAGGATAAGACCCTTTGCAGAGTTAATAGCCTGCAGAGGTGATATTAATTCTAACGCTGCTCTTTTCTCCTCCAGCCTCCAGTACAGCTGGGCTAGAGGGCAAGTTAGGTAGAAAATATCACACCAACTGTAACTGAGGCAAGCACTACAGGAGTAAATATTATTCCCAAGTTGAGAAGGAAAAGAAATAATGTTTTATAATGTTTTATTTCCAGGCCTGGAAGCAGTTGTACCATTTTGTGTGCTAACAGCACAAGGAAATGCCAAGGACCTCTCTGAGGGAAGCCAGTTCAAGGAATTCCCCAAAATCAAATAGCCCTGCTCAAGCTAAGAAGATTGCCAAATAGGATATAAGAAGAAGTAAGTCTTGCAGACAATACCGTGACTATGTTTGTGATCATTAACCAGATATGGCCTAGTCTTGTTGACCTGGGAGACCAAATACCAGGACGTCCTCTAGAGGTTCTCTCTCCCATTTAGTATTGTTTCTTTTGTTTCTCCTGAATATCAGGCAAGTAAGAAAATGTTAAACTCTAAAATCTATATATTTTGCAAGCTCACTGGCAAAAAGAGTGAGCTCATGTCATTTCAGAAATACTCTATCACACTACCTTTTCCTGAACTATCCACTATCATATTAAGGAAAGCATGTTATTAAAAAGAATTGCTTAAAAACATTTTTATTACAATAGCATTTCAGTACATGAACCTTTAAATAAAATGTTTTATAAAACACATTACATTCATTTTAAACCCAGCATTCTCAAAGTTGCTTCATTTGTGTCCTGTCTTCCAGAGCTGCTGGAGTATTTTGTGCGTATGCTTTTCTGAGATGTCTCCAGATCCTCCTAACTGAGGTGAAGATGAACTCTGCTCTCTCAGGTATTGGATACAACATAGTGGACAAATGTAATCAAATGAAGCCCAAATCATTCTCAAGCATTTTGCCTTTTTTGTGGTATCTCAATCTCCATGGCAAGCTGGAACATTTATGGTATTTCAGCAACTTAAAGGCCCCAATATCTAGTACTGACTTTCATAAAACAAGTAGGTTAACTCTCTGAATGAAAGGAGGCAGCGATATCCTTGTCGTCTGCAGCGACCATGGGACAAACGTTCCTTTCTTCCCGCTACAAGATGAGGCTTTTATCTGATCCTGAAACCCTGGATTTTTGAGACCACTTTGTATTAACTTGGCTTAACCTTCCATGGGACCAATGAACAACAGAGAAATAAGAACTTTAAGAGCTGGCAAGAGATTACGGGAAAAAAAAAGGAAAGCTTTACAAGTTCCAATAATAGCACCCCAAAATAACCTGGCCCCTACTAAAATAGGGCATGCACTGCCAACATTATAACCTGACAGAACACATTTGTGCCTCAGTAACTGCTCTAGCAGTAAGAAGAGAGCCTCAAGAGCTGATCATAACTTATCTCACTCATTCGACATTAAATGTCCACATTTGAGATGGTCTTTGAAGGTTCTCCTTATAATTAGTGGAGAGTAATAAGCATGCAATTCCTGTGACTCATTTTGGACAACTTACAGATCAGGTATCAGGTATATCTCATTTGTAAGTTGTGTCCCATGATAAAACTGCCAGGTTCTCTGCAATCAGTCTCAGTAGAGTTTGCTTCTCTGTTTGCATGAAAATAACTCTTAGTATATGTATAAAGCGCAAATTAACATTACTTAGCTGTTTGCAAAAGAAAGTAAATCAGTGTCTAGGACCTTGGCCCTGCAGTCTGCTCTAACTCAGAGATACTGCAAACCCATCTAAAGTTCTACAGGATATCACAAAGAAATCGAGGACTAAGCAAAAGAGTCACTTCTGATTCAGTAGAAAGCAGGTACATTTGACAGAGCCAGCATGAACATTAGAAGATTCACGAGATGTTAACGCTTCACAGTTACAGTCTCAAAGGTATATGACACCCCTGATATGTAACCAAGCAGCTGAACTACAAATGAATAATCCCCAGTGATCAAGAATAAATTACTGAAGTAGTACAACAAATGAAATTGGATAACAAATTACTTATGTCAGAACTTGCAAGAAAAAAAGAAAGTCAAACACATTTTAACAGAATTCTCTGAAGAGAGGTTAAATAGGGGCCACATAAATTCAACGTTATTATAAAAATAATAGGTAATACAGAATAGGGCTTATTCTTTGGCATCAAAGGAAATCATATTGTACCTCTTGACTTCCTTTTATTTAATTAATTTCCAGCATAGTTATTACAGTATCACTGGTGCATGTGTAGAGCACTGGCATAGGAAAACTCAAAATGGAAGAAATTTTAAGGTACTTGTTTGACCTAAGCTATAGTATATGTTGAAATCCAAACTTGCCATAGTACAGCACCTCTCTTTAAGACGAGCCTTCATTCAGGCTTGGAAATAAGTGTTCTGCTCTCTACCATAGAGTCCCATTACAACATATAACTTCCACTAAGGAGACTTTCTGTCATTAACTAATATTAACCAGTCCTAGAACACAGCAGCTAACTGCACGTCTGATATTTATGAATTTATTAAAAAAACTCATTAAAGCTCTTGAGTATGCAAATCAACAAACATTCAAATGCAAACAGAAAAACAGAGATCTTCAGAAATCCCACCACCTCCTCCTGCTCATTT
Organism: Struthio camelus; assembly: GCF_040807025.1. Classification (NCBI taxonomy): domain Eukaryota; kingdom Metazoa; phylum Chordata; class Aves; order Struthioniformes; family Struthionidae; genus Struthio; species Struthio camelus. The sequence continues at coordinate 209,495,627 of NC_090942.1, forward strand.
AACTCTGTTCCAGAAACATTACTATGTTACCTAAGGACAGGTTAAGTATAGGATAAGTTTCTAACACAGAAAGTATTTTATAGAACTTTACAGAAAGTAACAGGTCTTGTAAACGATTTCAAACATTTTATGACTCTTTGTCTTAATGAGTTATTCAGCTCTTCATGAACAGCAACTGCAACAGACAGTAATTAGTGACTTCAAGACTGGACTTTGGTTTTAGACACTGCTCAGTGAAAAAGAAAATATAGAGGGAACGAAAAACAAAGGCACTTAGATAAGAATAATCATATCTTGAAGTTATGGCAGCAAGTTATACATACATCTCAATAGTTTTCCTTCCCTGGCTGAAGATATATTTGCAGGGAAAATAAAGAGTAAAATGTCTATATTTTAAAAGATTTTAAAAAGATATAAAAATGGTGTTTTAGGATATCTAGGTAAAATATATTATCTACAAATTCATTTAATACTTCTGTTTAATGCTATTTCCATTTAACTATCTTGTTCACTCATTGCATCCATTTGCTTGTGATGTCTCTGGAGGAAAAAACTAAGTATTCACTCCATCTGCTTTAAATTCCACATTCGCGAATTTGCAACAAGCTTAGAACAGTCTTTGTTGGCTTATAAATATTTAAAGAGAAAACAGCATTATACTTAAAATTCTCAGAATTGTTGTTATTTTACAGTAATTAAGTTTTAATGTTTGAATGCTAATCTATTTTGGTTATAAATACAAGATTCCGGGGTATTATCAGATCACTAATTCCTGAAGCATAACTTTGAATGCCATCAAGATAACCCACTCATTTAATTACCACCGTTTGCACGTGGAACAGAAATTGCATTTATTATAATCACCTCTACTAAATGCATCAGTATTTGACAAATCAAGCTAACTATTAAACTATTCAACTATTAAAGATATCTTGATAGCTGATGCTTCAACTCTCCTGCTGAGTCGAAAAACTGCCACAGATACATATCAATCACTACAACTAGCAGTAAGAGGCTACAAACCTTCCACATACCCAGCGAGAAAGCTGTTTCTGATAACATGTAGTGGCAACAAGATGTCTGCCTGACTAGTTATATTGGCAGCCTTTCCAAATTATTTACGTCATATAATATAATGTAGTCTGTATGGAGAAAGCAGATTTTTTTTCTTGGAGGAACATTACAAGTCTTTCAAGCACTCAAAACTTCTGAAATCAAATTCCTAGAAACACCTTTATGTTAATTTACATCTTTAAGGCATTCAAAATAATACTTTAAAAAAATGGACTGCTGAAAGCAATCATGTTCCATATAGATACATACATGTATGTGTATATATAAAGTCAGATATTTTACTATTTTCCTATAAAGAGTCTCATCTTTATTTTATTGCAAATTTTAAAAGACTGCTATACTTAATTTTCTTTTTAGAGGGTTGAAGTGAAGAGCCAGATTAAACACCTCAAATATTTGACCACAACAAGGTCAGACCGTATCTTTTCCAGATACCATCATATTCAATACTACTCTATGAACTTAAATTATAATATGAAAAACATGGGATGATGCTAAACTTTAAAAAAACTTAAAATTTTTAATATAGTCTTTTTTAATATATTTGGTCTTTTCAAAAAAAATCATACCACAAATCTACATTTAAATTGAAGTATTTTAAAATAAGAGATTACGTAATGAAATGTATACTTTCAGATATTATTATCTGCAAATAATATACATATGAATGAAAACAACTTTCAAGAAAGGCAACACAACACACTACATGAGAAGCAAGGAAATTAGGTGAAGAAACGAAAAACATTACTTAAAATAGATAACATAAAAAGTAGTTGCCTTCTACTTACAATCCAGCAGTACAAGAAATAATAGGATGCTTGACAGAAACTATCAGTTGATAAAAATGCTAAGAAATAAAAATGAGTTTGCACCAGTAATACATAATCTAATTAAGAAGCTGATTTCCAGAGTTCATTATCAAGGCAAAAATTTTTGAATTATGTTGAATGCTGAATTATTAAAGAACATGGCTAATTTTATCACTGTTAAAATCACAAAGTAGTTAATAAATTCAAGGAAATCACATTTAAGATTCAGGAATGTTTCTAGGGTGAGCATATACTTCTCTCTCCTCTCCCACTCACAGCACTACAAACTGGCAAAGGAGTCCCGTATTCTCTGAAATATTAGATAGTCTCCAGAAGAAGTACTGATGTACAAAACAAATTCAAAAAACCAAACAAATTCAGATAGGTTATGCTTAATAGTGCAGTTGCATTGGTTGGGGAAAAAATTAAAAAACTGCCGTCATAAGGAAATATGATTCATTCTAAAGCTCAACTTGTTCCGTACGTCCTCTTTTCTCACGGTTATCCCCTTCTCCCCTTGTAATCAGATTTTAAAAAATCATAAAATAGTAATAAAAAAAAAATACAGCTTTTCTCAGGTGTCATCTCTCTATTCCCAATGGTAAATACTATCCTGAGCTAGTGTTAGAAGTAACAAATAAAAATATAAACACTGGGATGCTGTTAATTAATCTTCGTGGGGAAACTAGGATGCAAAGAATGAAACCAAGGGAATTGTCCAGACACGGGTTACTCTTACTGTCCTCCCACATTAACCAGTAACAAAATTGACTTCATTCCTCTCTCAGTCTGCCTTGCCAAGAAAACGATCTGAATAAAGGGCCCTCACTAGAAATAAAACTTTGGAGGATGGAGCACTGCTTAAACTTTGCCTTGCTGATGTACACGCTGCTCAACTGAATTACAATTTCTGCACAAGCTAGTCACAGCCCACCAGTCTGACTGTGTCAGCTGCTGCTCCTGGCGTCCTAAATAGTGACAGAGGAATAAACCTGTAGCATCTAGGGACTGACATTAGGCTTCCTCCATGGCTGTGGACCTCACAGTGGTTTTCCAGAGCTTTGCATCTCTTAGCTAGGCTACCGTAGCATGCCCTAGAAGGTGTCCCACAAAGGACAATGGAAGTCTGCAAAGAATATTAGCGCTCAAGCTTTTGTTTTTTTTCCCAGCTTGTTGTTAGTTTCTGAGTAAAATTCAAGGTAGTGGTGATTCTTCAGTGTAGTGATTACGGGCTGGGAAGTATCAAAGAGTTATTCAGCATTACGCAAAAATACTCCTTGCTAGCGTTCTACAGTGGTAATCCGCAAGTAGAGAGTTAAGCTTTTATAATGTTTTACCCCTGACACTACCACAGAACCAATCGGAAAAAGAAGGATGTGCTGTCTACTTAAAGCTACTTACAGACCAACAGTACAGTAAACTAAGCTCCTCTAACAGTATCTTTTTTAGACCATCTTTAATTCAGGTTCTCCAAAAGATACTTGGCCACAGCTGCACATCTAAAATTAGGTTCCTAAATCCATTTTTAGGAAATTTTCATTGCAGGGCAGTTCTAAGAATTCATATCTGAACATGCAAGCTACAAACTTTGTCAGTCTATAACCTTTTACATCTGAGGGGATCGTAACAGGGTGGAATATCCTTTTAACTAACATAACTATTACTGCATCCTAAAAGCAAAAATGGAACCCCAAATTCCTAAAATTCAAAGGGAATACTGAACCTAAAAAGTGTTCATTCGTTAAGAAAACACCCACTGTGCCTGGGGAGTGCCTAGCAATTACTCCTTCAGTTCAGCTACAAGGAGTTAATGGCAGGAATCTGAAGCGCAAGAGGTTTCAATCTGTATCCGATTAATCTGGAGGAGGGACTCCAATATTGTTACATACAGGCCATAGAAGGAGAGGCCACTTAAAAACAGTTCTCGGTCAAGGGGAAGGCAAATTACACTCCTAGGTCAGACTCAAAGATGTGCTGATCCACTAAAAAGAAATCTCACATGATCATATTTAGGAAATTTACTATTGTACCTATTGATAATAAAAGCCTTACGAAGCATGGGAGTGTCTCATCTTCAGCGCTATCAGAAATTGGAAGTGAAAGGGCATGAACCGGTTCTTCTTAACTTACTTCCTTGCTTTTGGGGTTTTAAATAGATCAACTTACTACAACACAATGTTAAGCTACTGAATGCCTTTTCCTGCATGCTCCGTGAGCGGATTCTGACTTGCTGAACACACTGACTGCCAGTGAGTTCCCCGGGGCAGCCGGAGCAGTGAGGGGTTAATTTATAAAGACGCCAGTTGCTATGAATACCCAAACGCTAAATGCACAGGTAATTGTAAAGTAAAATTCAACCACAGAAAGCACTGCACATTAAGACTTTTTCCCCCAGTATTTTTCATTTGTGTGAAAAACATTCATCCTTTAGAAGTTTTAAATAGATTAACAGAAACCAGTAAGTTAAAAAGGAAAGAAAAAATTTCACTGACTTGAATCTTGTAAGTGATTGCAAAAGCTCACTAGAGGATAATATACGTTGTCACACCTGCGCAAAGCTTGCTGCACACAGTTTGGGGCTCCCTTTTGTATCCCCTGCACATTATGCTTTCATTCATCTCTAGTCAACATACCCTAGCGATTTTTTCCCAAAAACCTTTTCACATAACTTAAGACTGTGCATGCCACCTTTTTTTTTCCACGTACAGGGACTCTTCAAATAACTTTGATATTGTCTTTCCCCTCTGTACTTCGGTTTCCCCTTGTCTGGGCAAGGGCTCAGTGTTTTCTGGCACTATCCTTACTTATACCACGGGGCAGAAGCTTTGTGCACCTCCCTTTTGCCATTTCTCCTGTTCCTCATAGTCTTGCTTTTTATTTCTGTCAGCAGAATTATGTACTCTCCTATTTTTCTACATAGATGGTATCATTTTAGAAAGTCTTAAAGAGTGCATTTAATCATTGGTTCTCTGATCTATGACGATTACAAAGGTGACGGCTGCTGGTGGGTTTCCTAAGAGAGTTGCTTCCTTTTTCTCTTTTTTTTTTGTCCTTCATCAAAACTAACAGTTTCTGTCCCTCAACAAAATGTCACTCAAAATGAGGTAATCCCTTAAATATGATATTCAAAAGTAACTGCTCTGCATCCAAACAGAGGTGAAAGACATGAGACAACAACCTGAACATAGCGTTCTGCATACTTTTAACCAGAGAAATCCACTGCTGCAGCCGTTCCAGCTACGCTGTAAAAGCAATATTTACATCACCTGATAAAAGGAATTGCCTGCTGTAGAAAACCAAATCAAATCAAACATTGTTTCCTTTTCATGTAGCAGCACCCTGAAACAACGTTTAGAAGAATGACATAAATCAGCAATGGAGGTGGTCATGGTAAGCGCAAATCCCTGGTAAGCGCTGCCCTTTCGTTTTTTGTCTTACTCCATGGATTGGCCCAATGAAAGTTGTAAAAGATAAAGCGCAACCACAAAGAAGGGAAAACAGTTCAGATGTGCACTCACAAGTTTGAATGTATTTATCTTTTTATTATTACCATATTACAAATAGTCCATGTCTCTTGTTTAGACCAAGAGTTCAAAGCATACTGAAAGCAAAAGAGAACTCAAGAATGTCATTTCAGATAACCAGTGGAAGAAAACTTTTCTGGTTTTTCCTCCCTTCATAGCTTTCAAAAAAAAAATCTTCAGCTTGAGTGTTTACATTACATGTTATCAAGGGGGAAATGACTACATAAACACAGGAAGCAGCATAATTAGAGCACAGAACTAATTAGGAAAAATAGGTCCAGAATTCAAGTACACCTATGCTTTATAACATTTGCAATGGTAAATTACTCTTTTGTGTACTTTGGTAAGTGTGCTTTAAGTATCATCTGATGCAGACATTTTACTATGTTTAAGCAAAAAATCTTTAACTTTTAAACTGTCACTGTGAAACATGATATAAGAATCACAGGAAAAAAAAATTTTTTCATTGGAATAAAAAGCAACGAGGGGGGGAGGGAATCTCCTGGTACCAGAAGGGAAATTTTAAATTTAAGAAGAGAAGAAATTATTGTTTTTTTGTATTTTTCTCTTTACATCATTTTACATTCAAACCATTAACAGCTGCATAGATTAAGATAAATCTTACCAAACAAGTAGCACAACTTACTTTACAAGGTCTTTATTTTAAATCTTCCCAAGTATTTTCATGCTGGCTGTTAGGTCTAGTTAAGAAACACCCAAAATAAGTTTGTGTTAAGCAATATGTTTATTGCTTTGTCTCTTTGCCTTTCCAAATCCTGGTCCACAAACTTTGTGGCAAGGCCTGTTTTCCTCACTGTGCACACGTCATCAATACTTCTACAGAGTGGAGTAAATGCACCCAGAACAGGCCTCCTTGTGAGGTCCATTACTGTGTTAAGGGAAATCTGGAAATCAATAAAAGGAAAAATAAACACTTGACTAACCAAAGTAAGAACTTTCTGACTTTCTATGAAAGTAAAAAATATGTTTTTTTAATTATCGTACATTATCCCTTAAGGGATATTGAGCCGTCAAGACTCACCACATCATCTATTTTCAAGAATTTCATTTGTCAAAATTTCTGAAATGGACGTTTCAAATGCTTTCTTCAATGAAGAAAGAGGGCTCCTTCTTTGCAGGGAGACGACAGAGAAATTAAGGCAGATGCACAGACCAATCTTCAACACTAGACTTCAAAAAGAGCTCAGGAACCTGATTATTTGAATATCATCAGTAAGTTTTCCTGAGTACAACTCCCCCACCCCAAATTCTCCCTCAATTTCATCCTGGCAGATGGCCTCTTCTTAACTAGAAAACATAAGCAGAATATACACTTCCCAAATCAAGTAATAAATGTTCTCCTAATAACAAGGAAAATAAATAGAAGTTAAAATTCTTTTCAGGACTCATGCAGGAAAAAGCAGACAAGACCACCTGGAAAGGGCTGTATCAGATTCTAGTTCTTTTATCAGCTCATTGCTGTTATACTTGGCAGATTCTTAAAATCCCTAACTACTAGTATGCAGATACACATACATACACAGAAGAAGGTAAATGGTACACCTGTTATCAATATATATATACTTTGGTATCTTTACAACCTTTTGAACAATTACTGTAGCTTTGCCATACATTTTAGAGTAGTTGCATTTAATCTAGAGTAATAAATACGTATCTACACATGTATATATTAAAAAGTATTTTGGTTTATTTGTTAGGAAAATATGACTCAAAATTTGGTATCAACATATTTCCGCTACTGTGATTTCATTATTGTGTTGTTTGGCTTATCAATACATTGGCAATGCTTGTAAAACATATACTAACTGTTTACATAAAACTGCAAGAAAAGTACTTCTGACCGACTATTTAGAGCCTGTCTAAACTGTAGGCAGTGTAAATGCACAGTTATTTGTCATGATTACAGTCTGAATACAAATATTATACTCTACCAAATTTCATTACTAGTGTATACAGACCAAGCAAACATATTTAATAATTACAGTATGGAAACCAGAATTAAGACTTTAGACACTACTTACCTCAATGGTTTTAAAGATGATTTGGAAAATGGACCTTGCAAACTACAGCAGATGGTCCAATTACATTATCACAGCATATTAAGATGCTACTTTGAAGAGACATTACATTCCTGGAATTTATGGTCCCATAACAGCTTTTCCCATTTTAGGGCACAGTGCTAGCCTTATCTTAAGGGGAATTTTTTTTCTATGAATTGGGTTGCAGAGGTAACTCTTGCTACATATTAAAGACAATAACAACTGTACCTCCTAATTATTTTAAGATTTTAGAATTAGAAATAAAGGAAAACTTTTTTTTTTATAAAACAGTTAGAAAGATTTTGCATCTTTGCTATGTCTTTCTCTGTACTTCACTTTTTGTAAGACTTCGCTCTAAGATATTTCTATTTACTTTTTCACAATTTTGAGACATGTCAGAGAGTGCTTAATGCCACTCACCCTTGTTTAGCACCAGCCATCAGAACTTGATAAAAGATGTTTAAGCCCTCAGCGCTCTCCAACACTTGTTCCTGTTGTTTGTTCGCTCTTACCCTCTTCCGCAACTCAGCTAAGATCATCAGTCCTGCCTGCTCCTCAGAGCTCTATTAGTTCCTTCACTTTTAAGACATTCAATTAAAAATCATACTTTGAAAAGATACTTTCTCATTCTGCATAGCCACTCTTCTTTTTCATATTGACCCTCCTCTTGACTGCCTGTTTGTCTGCTTCTTCCACAGACACCACTGAACTTAAATTCTAGAATCCCTTTTTGCAAACTATAATCTTCTTCAAAATTCTGCTTGATAGAAATTTCCATGTCACCAATAAGAAATCAGCCAATCAGTGCAGAAGAGTCAATAATATTTATTAAGAAAAAACCCCACAAACTTCTTAGTGGTTCAGAAACACCAAACTGAACACATGGCAAAGCTATGCTGGCATGCAAACTTATCACTAGCTTCATCTTTTTTCCCTTTGCATTCTTATTTATTTTGCAGCTCTCACTCATTGAGCCCTGTTTCAAATTAAAGAGTGATAGCTTGCAAGGCAAGGTCAACAGTGCAGACTGGAACTGATCCTCTGTCGTTTTTATACGGCAGCTAACACAGAAGGCAGCCTGATTCTGATGGGGTGGTAAGAAGGCACACAATAATTAAGAATATTGTGTGTTATGGCAGTACTTAAAGGCTATAACTAAATGAGGCCTGCTTTATATAGGTAGCAAATAAACACAGTGAGATGGAGTTCCTTTTCTAGAAAGCCCAATTTCTGAATAAACTCCAAAGATGAGAGGTGAAGAAGTACTACTATTTCCCTTTCACAGGCTGTGTTGAGATAAGCAAATCATTTGTTCTGATAGTCACACAGCAAACAGCTGGATCACCTGATGTCTGTTATACTGTACTTCAATAAATGTATCACCTTTACTGGTTAGGCTTTCTTTTCTTCTACGCAGACCTTTAAAACCTGCTACCTCATCATCTATTGCTTTAACTTTAGCCATATCTGATTGGTTTGTTTCACTCTTCTGTGCCTATTTTCAATGGTGTATTATGTATTTTTATCAGTCCATGTAATCACTTCTGTATGAGGTAAAAATGCTTCATGAGTGGATAAGTGGTGGCTCTTCAGACCAGGCACCTGAGTGTTCACCAGCTTATTAAGAGTTACTTAATACCTGCCCGCTGCTCTTAGTGAGGCTGAAATTTGATTAAGCAGCTAGTTTGAATTATCCTGTTAGTACAGCTGGCCCTGTGCTACCATTTGACCAGTCTGTGCTACATTCCAGTATGAAAATTATTTTTCATCTTCACAGACACTGCAGGTCGACATGGGTCAATTCCAGTAACTGCAAAAGTGGGGTTAATAGCTACTAACCTCCACTTATCTATTACTATTAGGAATCAGTTTGCATTATATATTGCAGCTGCTGTGAAATAAAGCACAGAGAAGGACAGTTAGATAGTTAAGCGCTTTGCTTCTGTACAGTGTCTAGCTCTTGATACAAAAGCCATGGCAGCATCATAACTACTCACAATCCATTATCTCTCCAACACAACCTTCACTGACCCCTCCACATCATTGTCATCAAAAGCAGAAAACAATAATATAAAAGCCGGCACTGAGGAAATTAGCTATTCCAAGAGAAGAATGTAATTGGAAGTTGTATTTTGTTTTAACAAGTATTTCATGAATGAACATGTCCAGGCATAAAGCCAAAGTCAGCTTAGCTGTTTGTAATGGTACTATGCCCAGGAACTGTTAAGTCCCTGATTGCAACTATGCATCGTTTCAGGAAACACAAGCACGTGTATGAGCAAAGAATATTTTCTGAAGACAGACAGGCTAGCCATAGGTTTAACTATACAGCAATACATTAACTTTGAAAGGAGCAGAATCCATTGGAGATCTTTTGACATGCCCATGCTGTTGACAGCATTAACTCAGTGTGTACATATTGCTCTTGTGTCCCAACAGAAATTTACAGAGCTAATTGGAAACATGTTCAAGGAAGCTATTCAAGCCAATTCCTTAAAATCACAGAAGATCGTGATTTTACTCAATAACACTTGTAAAGATAAACAATCCAATATGAAAACAAAGTTACAGAAAAAGCTGAAAGAGATTTTATACTGTAAAACATGGATTTTATAACTGCATACATACCAAGCTTTACTGATGTCTGACACAAAGCAAAATGTTCAAAGGTTATTTAAGCCTCAAATACTAAGAAGTTACAATTTAGAAGGTTCTACCACGTGTCAGTGGTGAAAGTTAAAAATATTTGTGTTGGGAACAGCACACAAAATTAAGAAAGGGATACAGGAAATGGGCTAATGCTTATCATGGCAAGACATTTAGAGTAAAAGGGCTAGGAGTAGTATTAAATATAAGTTTCTTAGTCCTTGCTCTCACGGCAATATGACTAGCAACAGCAATCAATTTGGAAAGCTCTCATTCAGCCCGTAAACAAGATACCAACCTAGTGTGAGAGCCAGCTTAGCTGGAGACAGAAGTTTGGCTGACTCTTTCTTTAAAGGTAGTCTTTTACTGATGAGCAGGCATCGAAAGAGGTAGCTCTCAATATTTTATTAAGGCCACTGTCACTGGAAACCTTCCACAGGATTCGATGGCACAGGTTCTAAGCAAACTGTAACGTCCTTTTATCCGCAGAAAAATAACCTCTTTCTTTGACCACCACCAGTTGTAAGGGTAGTGTAACAATTAACATTGCAGCTGAGAGTTGGTTAGGCAGGCATTTATTTTGGGAGTCATGCTAACTTAAGGTGACTTTGCTGATCTTGCATTGCTTATTTGTGCTGTCTGTGACTTCTCCTTTGCCCTCTGTCGCAATGGTGAAACAGCTTGTAGAAGAACGCAGGGAGCCAATCTGGGAAACCAACGTGGTTGAAAAGTAACCATTTAAAAGCTTTGTTTGTTTTGCTTTTTTTAGCCAGATCAGTTCTCTGAACTGGGAGCATAAACTTGCATTGCTGCTGAAAAAACAAAACAAAACAAAACTCTGTTAATCAGTTTATAGTCTTAGTTCAAAGTGAAAGCTCTTGCTCAGAGAGATGCATCTAAACAAGCTTGTCAAAATAAAAATAATTTGATCTTACAGAGCACTTAAAGAAAAAAAAAAACTAGATGTTCCACAAACATTAAACCAACATCCCAATGAGAACACTTGAAATAAAACATTTTTATCTCTAACATAACTATGGGCCCCTACAGATGAAGCAATTTCTCCAAAGGAGATAAAGAGTAGAATGCACTGCAAATGCAAATTTATCTGCTTTCTTTTGAAAGATTTTTTTTTTATAAAGATATCTTTGTTTTTGTCTGTACACACCATTAGGCTCATAAAACACTTGTGTTGTTTTCCATTTTTAGTCACATTTCCCAGGACACTGAATAAGAACAGGGAACATACAGACTTCAAAGTATTCCTGAGGTCAGACTAAATGAAGAAAAATGCCAAAATAAATTGTTCATAGGAATGAAGTATCTTCTCTCCACCTACTAGAAGAAAAGGAGATCCGTTCAGAATCCACTGTAAATATTCAGAAAGTAGCAGACTCTCAGACGTTCTGGTATCATTACACACAAGTAACAGGTCCAGCACGTACCTGTGATCAGCTGATCAGATGTCATCTAGCAAAACTCAGCTTTCTTTAAAATACCCATTTAGAAGTGCAAATAACTTTCTCTTTCCTCTATCAATAAGCATTTGAGAAGAAACTTTGCTAGTGATAGGGCTGAATACCAAAGTGCCATCAGGCTTTAAATAGCAACTACCTGAATTTCTATGAAGATGAACTAAAATGTCATTAGAAGTAAAACTAATTCAAGCCACACTATTCAGTGAACGCCTTTCAAAACAGTTTGGGAAGTTACTGTTTTGTATTGCATGATAACAGTCCTTGAAGCACAGGGGACACGAGAAGAGTATATGAAATCAAGAAATGAACTGGATTTATAAAATGAGAAGGAGCAAACAGCTTTCCAACTAACCCTTGATTTTGCACTTTTACTGAAGGGAGGTTTTCATCTCTGTCTCTCAAGGATACTTTTCAAAACTGGGAATGGCAAGCAGCATCATTTTGTCAATGTTCTCTCCTAACTGAACAATGCTGCAAAAGTAAATCAGAAATCTTCTTAAATTTAGCCATGAGTTTTTCTGTTGTACTAAATGGTTTTCAATAATCGCTTCCTATTCTTATTTGCAATCACGACTGATTAGTCAACTAAGAGCAGCAAAGAAACCTACTCATGAACCACACCAGCCCACCAAGTTACTGTAAACATTGTGGGATTGTTTGCAGCCAGCTGTTAAGTCTTTTAATAAAATTCTTCATAGCCCAAAACTCAAAGATTTCCTGTAATCTTTTTATACTGTAATAAGCAGAAATCATCTTAGCACCTTACTAATCAGATATCCATAGGGAAGCACATGCCAATAAAAGCACCCCAAATATAGAAACCAGAAGAAATGTTAACAGACAACTAAGGCAATTATTTTAACCTCTACCTTTGCAGAGGCTACGATTCTTCACATATGCACATTTATATTAAGAGCAAACAATTCACATTTTCAAACGCAAATATCTGAAAAGAGAAAGCTCCTAAGAAAGACAGCACAGAAACTGGACAGTATGCTTTCTGTTGATTTCATCATTTTCTGAGGATTTCATTCACACCAGTTAAAACCCTGAGCAAACCTTGTGTGTTACTCTGTCGAAGGAAAACGATTCCAGAAGTACTTTCTGCAAGCTTGAAGAAAAAAGGGTCTACACTTTCATCGCAGATGTTAACAGGTGGGCACTGAAATTAGGGAGACTAGTTACAACGAATATAAATTGCTATCAGTTTCAGCTTTTAAGCATTAACACCATCAGAAGCCACAAGGTGACTCCATTTTTTCTACATTTTCACAAATATATTGCAATAAATTTTTTAAGAAAGAAAATGACTGGAGAAGTTTAGAACTGTATTTTAAATGAAATGAATAATGTATCGGTTATGTGATTAAAAAATAACACTAAGAGCCCCATATGCATCCCTAGACATTATTATATGAGAAAGTTATGGAAGTTGACACGTTACTATCTGAAAGAATCAGCTAACGCTCTGTACTAAGAGTAACCATAATTTTAACCTCCAACCTTCAAGACAGCCTGGTACATTTCTTCTACTTGAGGGAATATTAAAAAATGTTCAGGTATACATACAATAGATATTAGACTACATTAACGATGTAGTCATTAATGAACAGCACAGGAAGTAAGCTGTTTACTTTTGTTACTTGGGATTGTATCCTTTGTCTTTTTAAGTTGAACATAAACATTAAGAAACGCTCATTGAGCGCATACACTTTTGCAGCTGAGTAGTGCAGACCAGTATAGCAAGCAGGGTTCCTTCTAGCCCAAGACCCTGCGAGGGGGAAGCAGGTTTGTGAATTCTTCCTCTAGGGGAAGAGGACCACAGTGCAAGCCTGCTCCCTGGAAACCTACACAAGAGAAATCGCTTTTTTTGTAGTTGATTTCATTTATCAGTTACAGCTGGCACAGATAACTTCTGTAGACAACCGAAGGCATAGTTCAAACTTTATCTTTTTCATAGTAACTCTATCAAAGTAATTACTATCTTCTTGATACTTATTCTGGCCCAGAAAGTCATCCATTTTCCCTGTGGGCACTGAAGTGAGGGGACGTGGCTGGTAGCAATTCAAGGCAGGAATTATTTTTCCAGCTGGATCGCTTCTCCATTTATGTTCGCTACCCAGTCACACAAACATTCGTACCAGCACAACAAAGACGACTGGATGTTCTGTTAAATGGGCCAAGAAGTGCTCTACAGATCTGCAATTAATATGGATATCAAACCATTTTTCCAGGTGTCACTGAACTCCACTCCAATTAGCTCTCAGTTTTTACAGTGACAGTAGTTGGGACACAAAGCTGATCTGTATTTGGGGCAGAGAGCTGGTTCTGAAAGCCATTCATTAGCTAAAAGCTTCTCTAAAAGATTTACTCCAATCATTTTACAGCTAAAACACTGCATAAAACTGTACACTGCTGCAGTCTATAGCCTCTCTGTTGAACAATTTCCAAGGCTAACAGATAATAACATTGACAACATAACATTATATACTTTAATAATTAAAATTCTTATTTTATTAATGGTAATGACAAATCATATTTTTCTCCTGGAGAGGCAAATGAAAATATGCAAAAATTATTCTATATACTAAAATAAAATGGAAGAAATTAATTGAAGATGCACCTAAAGGTGCACCTGCAGATGGTTATCTGGAGGGTAAAAATTCACATACGTCCAAGTCGTCCGCACCATGGGACCTGAGGCAAATTCCAGGACGGCAAGAAGGAACCAGCAAGGTAGTGAGGCTGAAGATAATCCTACACTAGTGAGTGTCCATGCCTTGTCCGAAGACTTCCAGGCGTATTGATAGTACTAAGGGTTGAAGCAGGGACTGCTCACCTTTGCAGTTTGAGGCACAGTTGTGCTCAACTGTTCTAGATTTGGTCTTTTTCTGTCCAAACCCTTTTGGCTCTTAGAAGTAGATGGTTTCCCAGACTACTCCTTTAGACCTCAACTTCTCCTTCCTAGGGGACAAAGAGGGCTTAATCTGCTCATGCATTGCCTGCATCCTAGTTTGCAGGCTTTTCCTATCCACTTCCAAGCACGAAGGAAGTGAGGCCAGTGGGGACAATGAGATTCGGCAGTGATACCTCTACCCTGTATACAGAATAAATTCCCCATGTGAGGCATTCCACAAAGAGAGAAAAAATGATGAGGTCTTTTTTCTTTTGTCTTCCTCTGGCTGTTCTCACAGTACTTGCAAAGGCTCAGATCAGGAAGCGGAGCGCAAGAGCCTTCGTGACAAGGCAGTGGGGGAACTCGGTAGTAAACAGTGTTATAATGGCAGAAATTTTTAATCACATTTGAAGCAAGATTTGTAATTTTTTTTCATGTTAGTTCTTAAGGAAGTAAGATTGATGACTGTATCAGCAGGAAAAAAAAAAAAAATCAAGGGCTGAAGCGTTAACCTGCTGCTGAAGACTAGCAGGTCGGTCTGCCAATAGGTTTTAAAAGATGCTGAAGCATGTCATTGCAATCTCCAGGCCTCCAAATAACATCAGCTTATGTTCCTCGAGTGGTAGTTACATCTACACTATCTCATGACCAGCAATGCACATATCCTGAGTGAATTAATTCATAAATGAGTGAAATATATATGTTTTTAAAACATCCTTGACAAATAGCTGACAATCTGAATGACGAAGCCTTGTTCTGTAACAGGACAAATACTGAATGATTCTCATTCCTATTATCTCCTCCACAATACCGTAAGCTTTTACACCTATGTCATATTCTCCTCCCTTTTCCAGGCTGAACTGTCCTAGTTTAGACTAGTCTCTCCCCATCTTAAAGCTTCCATGTGTCTAGCCTTCCTTGCTGCCTGCCTCTGTATCTTCTCCAGTCTAACGAATGCTTTTGACATATAATGACCAGAAATGCATAGTACAAGTATTCAGAATGGAGGTTCACCAAAACGATTTACGTAGGCATGTGAGATTTGCGTTATCTTCCTAATAATTTCTAAAATTACTTCGTTTCACTGCAAACATGTAGCCTACTGTACCTGTGGCAGGAAGGAGAAAATAGAAAGAGAATTAGAAATTAATAAATGTAGAAACCATTTTTATAACAAAATAAAACAAAATAATTCATGAGCCACTATACGGCTCATTCAATAGAAACTTCAGCTTCTTAGGTAATGGGTATCTCCAAATTACTAGTCTGCTACACAGTTTCAGGAAGCCTTGCCACAGAATTTAGGTCCAGTTAACAACACAGTACATGCTACCTTAACTGATCATTAAGACGTGTACAGACCAGCTTAAGTACAATCAGCTTTGAGGTGCCTTATAATTAAACATTTAAAATATTTTTTAAAAGTTCTAATTGGGAGGAAAATAAACCCTCTTATGTGTAGTATTGCACCTTCATTTTAATAATAAGCTTTCAGATAGTTTCCTTGCAGGCAGGTTCTTACCAAAGAAAGGCTATTTTTACAATCTAAAATTGATATGAGAGATAAAGAGCACAGAAAACAGTTATCAAATATATAAAAACATCATCATATACTATCATCATATGTCATTTTAAGAGAGAGAGCCTGTTAAACAAAACACCAGGTATATGCAGGTATCTGCAGTCTCAGAGTGCTGCTATATGTGATTTTACAATTTTTCCCTTATATTACCTGGGTAATATAAGCAGCATCTGTGGAGGGAAGACTGCTTATTCTTCTAACAGAATCTGCAGCCCACTTCATATATAAGAAAAAGGTTACTTCTTCTCAACAACATACTGTGTCCTTAGGTATCTGAAGTTATGAACCATTCCACGGATAACTGGTTTTAATAGTTCATTTATTTTTCTCCAAGTGCAGTTATGAAACTCAGAATGTCGTTGCTTTCCCTGGAAGAAGTAGAAATAGCACCAGACCTCTGGCATAAGGGCAAGTGCAGTACCACAATGAGAACATCCAGTTAATACAAAAAACCCCACAACAATGGGATGCTCTCTGAAGCATGAAGGTTATAAGATACTCACAAAAGAACAGCTGTTAGAAAGCAAAACAGCTGCCAAACATGATATTACATAACTATACACTTCAGATTTTTTTGTACTGTCCCCTGAAATACTTAATACTGGCCAGGAATTCAAAGTAACCATCCACATCCCATTGACACATGATGCCAGAGAAAAAAGCCTCAGGACCCTCTGTCCTAATAATCACTTGGCAATAAACCATAAAAACTGGGTAAACAGCAGAGAACGTTAAGAGAAGCCTGTTTCTGTTCAGCGTTTAGTAATCCTTTAGAAATAATTAGGGAGTTATATTCAGATAACATAATACTGAAGATAATGTATTCAATGCTTCAAATAGAGAAACTCAAGAAAGGGGAAGTCAACAGCGTGGACTAATAATCCACGTGCGTGCGTCAACATAGCATCAATCCTAAGAAAGGAAAAGGAAGTAGTATTTTCTACTACTCTCAGTACATTTCTATTTGTTACAAAGTTTAATAACAATAGCAAATGAAAAGAAAACATAAAACCTAAATCCCTAAAATCAAAAGAAGCTTATCACATATCTAACAATGTAAATTCAACAAGAGCAGAAGGAAATTACTTAAAGTAAGTTCCCTTAATACAGACCCAACTAGTCACATGAAATTAAATTAAGGTGTCTCTATTGTTCCCTAAAAATCACTGGGACAGGATCACTAAATTAACAAATCAAAAAATCATAGCTATCAAATATAAGGCTATATATTATAAAGAGTGTCTTCTGAACTGCTTTTTCCTTTATTTGTGTTTTTAAGGGGGAGAAGTTACTGCATGACCTGAGTTTTTTCTAAGCCTACTAGTTAATTTTTCTGTATCAGCAAATAAAAGCCAGAAACAAGGAAAGAAACTTATCATAATAATCGTCATGTCATTACTGCTGCCAATAATTATGGCTGCAAGCTTCAGACAACAGAATATTTATTTACGTAAGACATAATTTTATTTAGTCTTACACTTCAGTGTTCCAGATAGGGCATTTTTCCCAATAACACTGCTCATAATGTCTAGCTTCGTTAGCTACTTCAAAAAAACAAACAAAAAAACACTCAAACAAGTTCCTTTCGGTTCTCAGTGCAAGAAGAACAGAAGATCTGCTAAGCACCTCTCAAGCTATTTTCTTGAACATCCGAAATAATTAAATTATATGTTCAGTGGGCAAGCACTATAACACACCTCTCTGCATTCACCAAAACAAAACATAATTTTACTTACGAAGAATTTAACAGGCAGTTATCAAAGCTCTTATATGAGAGACAAATTGGTGCTATGAATACATGACTCCACATTCAAGTCCGATTCATGGACTCATATGCACACTCATGAGGAACCTTAATTAGCAGTAAAACATTTAAAATCATTAGCCAGTAAGTAAAATTAACATCTGTCATTCCATATTCGCACACATTCAGCATTTGCTGACACAATACTGTCTTCTACTGTCACACACTTCAAGTAGTAAAAAAAAAAAAAAAAAAAAAAAGGCACAAATGGTATGAGGTATATCTGTAAACAGTCCCAACACTGGCCAGCTGGTTTCTCAGAGCCTTCTGCAAGATGTCAAAAAGAAAAGAGCTGTATTCTTACCCTTTTTTACTTTTGCAAGTATTCTTTTTTTAATGGAAAAAGTAAAGGAAATACAGATTCTTAAAAGCTTTCATGCCCTGTTTCCAGTCAGCTGACAACTTTTTCTAAAATCATCACTAATCTGCAAATTAGCTGGCTTGAAGTGCTTCCAGTAAAGGAATCAAAGTGTACACATAATGCTCCATGCTTCCTCAGAAATTGGCAAAAAAACATTTTGAAGTTTTTACAGTTAAATCATAAGTTTGTCAAGCAGAAAACTCTTTATTATAAGGTATCTGTTCAGCATCTAGCACGGTACCCTGACCTTTACAGGGCCCTCTGGATCCCATGACAGATGCATAAAACTTCAATAAGAGAACTGGAGAACCACAGACAATTATCTTTGACAAAGATGATGCCTTCTGGCTTGCTTTTTTTGTTATTGTTGTTTAACTTTTAAACCCTTACAGCAAAGATGTATGTCATAAGATACCAGAAAAGTATTCACTGTAATCTGAAAACCTGAAAATTAATGGGTTTCAGTTTTTTTCTGGTAAGGGTAAATAAAGTATTTTCTTTCCCATATTTTCTGCATCTAAGTAACCAGAAAAAGGAAATTCCAAACACAGTCTTTAAGTAGGTGCACTGACATCAGAGCAGGACCTCTGGTTTGCACACCTGTATGGCAGTTACTACAGCAACGTTTTAGCCTACTTTTGTGCAATGCTTGGAATTTTGTGACCTAGGGCTAGAGCAATAAACAGTGCAGTCCATGCACATTATACTCGATGGAAAGCACCTCTGTCATGGAAATGCCATCACAGTGGGGAACTCACTAAGCTGAGAAAACAAAACCAAGAAAAACAAACTCTCATTTCTAAAATTTACCCTAGAGTGGGCACAGCAACTATGTAAAAATCTAGGCAGGACTGTTTTATCTTGTATGTATTCTCTAAAGCCTCAGCCTGAGGTTTTCATTTTTGCATTTATCTCTACTATAAACAGATATTTTAGGAAGCTTAATTCCCAGAATAATCATCTAATTCCACCAGCAGGCAGATCATAAACTGTTTAAAAATAGAAAAAGAAATCCTAAGTTTACTGAATTTTCTCGTTATTCAGAAATCACTGCTCTGATAACTGTATGTCTTCAATGCCATCAGCACGAACACTCAGTTTGAAAAGCATACACAGAACGGGGTTTTCAAACTCAGAGAAGAGCTGGACATGAATGGCTTCTCATCAAGTGCAACAGCCCAGTTACCCTACATGTAACTATTATTTGCCACTTTATTTACAAGGCTTTGATGATTGCATCATATTAAACTTTCAGCCAATTGTAAAGTATTTTTCCATGACACTGAAATTTCACCCAGGGCTCTGACCCAGGACAGGGGTCTGAAGGCTTAGCTGTTGAATCAAGAGCTCCCTTCCAACCTCAACCACTCTATGATTCTGTGACCCACTGAAGTCACAGTGAAACAGAAAAACAGGCATCTATCTGACTGGGCTTTGGCTCACTTAAGAAAATAGTGATTTTCTTTCCCCTTTTACTATACTTGTCTTCCTATAGCTATCAAGTAAAATATTATATAGAAAGATTAAATTATAAACTATAGGGAGACCAGAAACTTCTGAAAGTAAAATGAGTGACTCATCTGAGGATAAAAAAGAAAAAGAATAAAATCAAAGGAAATTACATACACACATCATGAAAGATTAACCAGTTTTAAAAATAAAGCCATCACCTCTTCATTGTTTTTCCTTTTCCTAATAGTTACCTCACAATAATCTTTAACTTAAATTGGAAAGTTATTCACCTGAAACACTGTTTAACTAAGTAATTCAGTATGTGCTCTGGTAAATGTTTTTCAAAGTGGTACATCTGAACACTCACCTTCATGTTCTTCCTCTCAGTACCACATACAAAGGAAAAAACACAAAAGCTTGCACTTTTTGAGGTTTAGGTAATAACAACCATGCAACTGTACCATATGAATATTGAATATGAATAGTTCATATGAATATGAACGATCTTGCTACGTTAAAATATTCATGTAACACAGAAATAGCAGCAGACTGATTCTATGCTTTTTTACTTCTAGGAAAGAGAGCCTTTTGCAAACCTCCTCCCGGATTAACAGATTTCCTCCCATCTGAGTCATAGGATTCTTTCCCCCACCTCCCTAAATACTCACAGGAGGAAGAAAAATAAAAGATAGACATAGCAATTGGATGGATTTGATTTAGTTAATGTTTCACGATATTTAAAAATCTCCCTACTGAGGTTCATCATTACCAGACCAATTCACTTCTTCATTTATGATTGACTTCCATAGAAGAAAAAGTAGCTTTGTTGCTTATATGGACGGGGTTTTTTATTTATAAAAAAAAAAAGACTTGCAGGGGAATATATTTGAAACTTCATTAACAAAGCTGTATCTGAATATAAATGTAAATAAAAGCATACCGTAGATTGAACAGTATGGAAACAAAGGGAACAGGAATAGTATCACAGAGGGCAAATCTGATAAGTGTGATCTAGAATATTGTACATGAGTTTGTTAGAGGCAATGAACTTTGTTTCTGTTCCTACCACTTATTCTTTGGTTATTACTATATAATCAGTGGGCTGTTAAGATACAGACTCTCTAAAAATACAGACTTCATTAATTATAAATACTGATCTATACTTCCACTACAAGATCTTTGTTTACAGTTTAATTTCAATAAAAAAGGAGGGGGAAAGGAAAGGTATTTCAGCGTTCAAAGGCTATTTTGGCAAAAATTGTGAGAGAACAGTTTTTAAAGGAATGCAAAAGTATCTGGCTGAACAAACAGTTAAATATTGCTGAAGTCCGCGCTAGCACATTTCTGCCTTTGCAGAATGTGAAATGATTCTTAGGAAGTATTTACTGAAATACTTATTGCACAAATACAAAAAATTAAAAAACGAATTTCATGAATGAAAAAAAAATTCATATGAAGAGTCCCAAAGCAGCCTATTATTCCCACCAGACTTACTAGTCGCCTCCTCTCCTCTTCAACAGCAATCAGGAGCCGGGCAAACTCTTTCAGTGACTGAGCTGAAATGAAAACCAAAAGAAGAATGTCCAGATCAACATTATATTTTAAAAGACCAGATAAGTCCATGAATCAGACTGAAAACATAGTGGTAAGACGCTATTCTTGAATAGTACTTCACTAAGGAGGTCAGCAGTCATTAACCAGTTTACTATAAAAACAAAAATGAGGCACAGAGCACTGAAATGAATAGTAGATCAATAGCAGGTGAAAAGAAAGGACCTTGGATTCCAGGAAAGAATTGTACTCCTCAGAGTTACAGGTACAAAAAAAAAAAAAAGAGTTTAAAAGGAACAGGGCAAACTCATTATCCTGAAACGTGCAGAGGTCATTCTCAAAACATAAGAGGAAATAATTCCACATTCAGTTACAAAATTCACTAAAACACACAGGCAGCACAAAGAAACTTCAAAGAAAAATCCTGAGCTTCTCCTACTAAAGAGTAGCAACAAATATTCAGAAGAACTATGAAACTATTCAGATAAGAATATGAAACTCAACATTTTAGAAGACATACATTACTTACGCCAACTATTTAGGTCTAGGGCCTCCTTGGCTTTCTGTTTTGCAAGGACAAGCTCTCTCAGGTGACAAGAAGAGAACAGATGATCAATTTATAAAAGACTTAGAATTCTGCAACAATTGTGAGCGAATCTTTGCTTGAAACTGCCTTAAAACATAAGTCAAAGTTACACTGAAAGTCAACAGAAATCTGATAAAATTATTAACCTGTAAAATGGGGCAGGAAAGGGGAAAACATTCCAAAAACTCTGGGAAATAGTCATTGTCTAGAAGAGCGTCCAACCTGTGATGCTGAAGAGACTACTGTAATCAGAAAAGACCTATTTAACATCTGTATCACAGCACTGAGCTAGAAAACAGGTATTTCCACACTTTGTATTACATTGCAACAGTCTGTGACAGGATGCTGCACAGTGTCACACGTAACCTTCTTCCTCCCGTTTTAAACAAGTGGCTAACAACCTTCTTCCAAATAACTCACTGTGAGCAATGTGATACTAGTCTCCAAAAAATGTATTGATAAGACAAGTAGCATGCCCTTGCAAAAGAGGGCATTGAGACAGCCTTGCATTGCCAGCTGACAGGATGATAAGCAAGGCTTCATTCTGATGTAGGCAAGTGGTGCAAATCTTTCTAGGAAAATCTTATCGTTCCAACTACATACTTCTCCCAAAGGCATATGGGTTATTCAGAATTCAGCATCATAGCTCACAGGCGAAAATGTAAGAAGTTTTTATAATTAACTAACACTATTGAGTGTAGGCTAATAGAACTCCTGCTCTCTTAGCTATTTTTCCATTTTCTTAAATTACCAAATTTGTCACTCCCCAATAACAAGGCTTCATCCACTTCCAACTTCCCTGAAAGATTTTTGGAAATAAGTACATTTTCCAGAGGACCTGCTACATTCCGTTACTTTCTAAGAGGGAGCGACCATCTAGCTTGCCTTGGCTGTGTTTTCAGTATCCACAAACTGTTATTTAGCTTTAGGACCATATCCAAATGGTTTTATCCTTTCTGCCATCTGGACTTTGCAGCACTCTAATCTTCTTGTTCTCTTTTAACTCGCACAACTGAAAAACATGTTGCTGTTTGTTCCGATTTCTTCTGCAGGATCTTGCATAGTTTTTGTAATTGTAATGCTACACCTGCATGTCTTGACCTCTAATTCTTTCTCTGCTGACAAATCCATTTTTCTCATCATTACTCATGAGCTCTTTGTTTAGTCCAAATACACTTGATGACTTAGCTATCCATTCAGTTGGGTCTGAAGCCTTTTCCTCTTCCTTTTGCTTAGAATACAAATATCAGACTATTTTGGCACTTTTTAAGTAGAAGAAATTCTAAGCCTCCTTTACAAGCTTCTGAGCTCTCAACTCAGGTTTACTAGTTGAATCTTTTAGTTTATCAGAGTTAAGTCTTGACATCAAGAACTTAGTTTCATATCCACTAAATTAGCTCAATCACTATAGCAACTCATAATGTCCCATCTATCAAAATCAAGTAGAGAAACAGCTAACAAACTGAGCGGTAAAGTTACCTGAAGAGATACCTCTTGATTGCTACATTCAAGAATATCTATGGACCCACTATGAAACTGTAAAAACAAAATAAAGGATGTGCCTCAAACCACATGGCCGAATTATTTATTATTTTCATACCAGTATCCCCAGTAAAATTAACAAGAGACTATCCTTGCCAATAAAAAACAGGACCAAGTCAGCTTATCCTCTGCACCATGTGGCAGGGTGATTCTGTATCCACCATTAAAAAAATTAATCTTTGCAAATAAAATAGGATAAACATACTATTTGAATTTTATTATCTATTCAGGGAATTAGGATGCACTTTAGAAAGACAGCTGAATTTCTAGTAAAGTCAGCAAGATAAATTGTTTCCAGATTATTTCAACTGAAATAATCAGTCATTTTTAACCACAAGATGATGCGTTATTACAGTCACATGTTAAAACTCCATTCCTCCCTCCTTTTTTTGCTTTTTACTGTGGAGTCACTTATAGTGACAGAATTATTTCAAAGAGAAATCATCATACTAAGCACTGTATCTGTGTAATTAGGGCAGATCCAGAACCCATTGAAGTTAAATGTTTTCCCAAAACATCAAGCCTTACGGCACTCTAAGTTTCTGAGCACATCATTAAAATCATTTTTATTAGAACAAAGGCTCATGACATAACTTTATCATTAGAGATCTTGAAGAAAAATAAGGTTTTACACTTCTGAGCAGCTGAGCACAAATACAACCAGTCTCCAGCCTCCAAAAACAAAGAAACTTCTTCTAAATCAAACGCGTGTGAAAATCAATACTAGTTCAAAGAAGAAAGTGTGCTTTCTGTTCAGACAGTATTCAGTGTTCTTAGGAGCAAAAAGATAGCAAATTAAGAACAGCAGGAAGCAGAAACTAGGTAGAAGAATGACTGGAAACTGTGAGGAGGAAATAGAAAAGGTAAGAGAAGCTTCTGCTGCTTCTTCCTAATTTCAAAGCAGAGCTAGAGGCTTTTTAATTTCTGCATTGAAACTTTCGCTTAGGATATAAATAAAACCAGGTCAGCTAGAGGGGGAAAAAAAAAATCCACAAAAATGTGTTGTGTGAGTATGCATACAACCATTTTCTCAGTGTATAACACACTACAATATAAAGGGAATAATACATGCTGTATATATACAATGCCTCAGCTAAAGCCTGAGAAGCTGTCTCCGTCTTCCCCCTTCATCTCACTTTTTGGGGGGATTTATAAAGGTCAAAGCTTCACTAAATGCCCAGAATCTACATTCTTCAGCAGTGCTGTCTAAAGCAAACCGTTTCCCTGATCTCTGAACGACCTTCCTCGCAAAGGCATCTCCACGCCAGCACTGTTCGCTGCAGGCCGCCATCCACGTTCAGTCGGTGCCCGCAGCAGCCGGCCGAGTATCCCGGCCTGGCGCAGCGCGTGCAGGGAGCGAAAGCCCAGGCGCATCGTGTAATTCGGACGTCTTGAGGCTGCATTTCTAGTATACAGACACCACTCTGCAAGGAGGATGTCTTTGGTGGCCTCACTGGTTCTTCTGCCCTTGCGATGGCCCCACATCACCTGTCCAAAAAAAGTTTAATCACCGCGAGCTATCCAGGCGTACCAGCGAGTACTGCAGCACTTTTGAATCTTTTATGGTACTACTTCCTTCTTCCCACACTTCCCCCGCTCAGTCTGATCTCGGTATAAGCCCGGATGCGTCCCCAGAGAACAGCATCTGGGTCGGGAGCTGCAGCAGGAGGCGGCAGTGGCAGGCAAGACAGCCCCTTCTCCTCTCCCTCCCCAGCCTTTTTTCCCCAGCGTACGCTTTTCCCTTTTTCCTCTCTCTGTTCCCACAGAGGCCTCTGGCTGCACCGGTGTGAGCGCTCTGCCTGGCGCCGGCGCTGGGCCGCGCGGGCCGACGGGGGAAGGCAGCCCCGCCGCGAGGCCTGGGGCGGCACGCTCCCCCCGGCAAGCTCCCCACGCCGCGGCAACCCCCCAGCTCACGCTGCGGGACCTTTTTCATTAAAAAAAAAGTAATAATTCAAGATACTTTGTGTAGTTAAACACCAGAAGATTTTAAAAAAAAAGTATCATTCGCATTAAACGTGGCCTACTTTTGTCTGTCAGGAAGTCCACGAATTCCACACAGAAGTCGCAACCTTTTCGTACTAATTCTGCAACACGCATTTTTTATCCGAATAGACACAGAGGAATTAAAGTGAACTTTGTAAATACAAAGGGGGTGGCGGGGGGGCAGGGGAGGAGGAAGAGTCAAGCTGTTTTACAAGAGGAAATGTCATGGGAATGTGTTGATAAGAAACAATTCCTGAAAACATATTGGTAATATAGAGTACAATACGTAATGCAACATGTATTTAATATTCAGGTTTTCTAATTATTTTCCACAAGCAATTATTGGTGGGCCATTTTTAATAAAACAAAGAATTGCAGCCTTAATCAGCTTACTAATACTTTATTCACTCACTTTATTCTCACTTAATTACGAGATGCTGGTTTATATAATCTGAACAGCTTTACAGTCTGCTTCTTATTTAAGGGCTATTCGAAGGATCTGTAAGACACACTTGGCATCAGGGCGGAAGTGATGTCTGTGAAGAGCAACTCCCAACATGTGAGAACAACTGTGTATTTACCCTACTGTATACTTGTGGTCACATTCAGCGCAGTTAAAACCGGATCTCCAGCTGTTTTCACTGGAGTGTTCCCAACCCAGCCGTAACTTGCTGCAAAATTTTCCTCCTTCAGGAAAAGGAGCTCCAGTTATCTTATTTTAAAAATTAACTCTGTATTTTTCAATGGAAAATCCTTGAATTAGGTGGCTTCATGAGGAAACAAACCAGCACTGCAGTTTAACAGCTTAAATCTTAATGGCATAGACCAATGATACCCTTTTTCAAAAACATTAGTTTTTTTTCTTTTTATTACTGTCTTTTCAAACGTAGGATATGGCTCTGTAAACAGCGGCACTGAAGCTTAGCGTACAGCTGAGTGACTGAGGGAGAGGAGGAAAAGGAAGAAGTTTTGTTTATCTGAATTTATTAAATGCATTAAAAATATGCTTCATTTATAACCTAGAATTCTGCTTTACTGCACTAAAATCAACTCTGTGGTTCATAGGAAAAAAGAAAAAAAAAAGAATATTTAATTAACTTTATGAAGGTTTTGTTACATACCTGTGCAGATAATATATCACCTGGGAACAAGATACCTATGGACATTATTGAAGCTACTCTGTCAATACTTAGCTTGATACTGAAGCATGTATTACGAATACTGACAGTCAGACGTTGGTATCATGCTGTCTATATTCAGTGAGCAAAGGAAAGCAACATGTGTTAAACCAAGAACTAGCTTTAATGACTGTATAGCCAGTATTGAATTCAAAGATGTAAAACCAGGTTTGAAAAGTAATCTTCAACAGAGATAAAATGGAAAGTTACTGTGGAAGACCTGAATAACAAAAAAGTGTGTGTGTGTGTGTGTCTGTGTGTGTGTGTGTGTCTGTGTGTGTGTACACGTATATATTTTTATATATTTGTGTGTGTGCGTGTGCATTTGTGTGTGTGTGCATTTGTGAATACAGTTAGTTTAACTTATACTTACATATGCAGTTTTAAACAACGCACAGACAATTTTAAAATATGCTAAAGTGCACTAAACAGGATTCTATAGTATTCTAAGCAGCTATCACCACGATCTTCAGATACGTGAATTCCAGCCTGAAATAAATATGTAATTTGTTCTTATGACATCTTACTATATGTTTTATTGCTAAAAGAATTCAGTTGATTAGGGCACCAAAAACATGAGCTCCTGCCAAGACATTTCTTGCGTCTTCCTGGTCTGCATGGGGAAGCAACAGATTGGTGCTCTATGTTGTATCTGGGACACTTTGGCAGGAAGGTCAGCCAGTTCATATGCACTCTCCAGGACTGGTCATACCTAGCACAGACAAGTTAAAACAGGCTCTGAATTCATGACCGAGTATGAACTTCAATTAAAGACTCCAAGGGAGTTTTCCCCATACGTAATATATTACCAAATCAGAATTCAAGATGAACCTAAGGCACATTAAGGAAGTTTCCTAAGGATTTACGCTTGTTTTACTAGACTTCAGTGATAGAGCAGAATAAATACAAGATCTACAAGTGGCAGGAGGGCTGGGAGAAGACGCTTTTCCAATTCTAAAATGAAAGAGAATATATATTGTAAATATGACTGAAGAGTTGCTATTTCACAGAGGCACTTTCAGAGCTTTTAAGCACTGGCA
Organism: Struthio camelus; assembly: GCF_040807025.1. NCBI lineage: Eukaryota > Metazoa > Chordata > Aves > Struthioniformes > Struthionidae > Struthio > Struthio camelus. The sequence continues at coordinate 209,523,193 of NC_090942.1, forward strand.
TTATTCACAGCCACAAACTGTATTTCAAGTAGCTTCTCAAAACCCACAGCATCAAACAAAATTTCCATCCTTCTTTCTGTGGCTTTAAGTCATATTGAAAATACAAGAAAAGAAGTAGGACAAGGGGAGCTACAGCTGTTTTTCCTGAATGGACACAAAACCTCATGAATTTCAGATTACAGCTGGCAGGCCAACATAAATACCTGCAATAAAGACACATTAACCTGCTTTCTCAGTACTTAACACCTAGCAGGAATCACAGATCTCATATAAAAGCCATATGGGATTTGTAATGTATCTCTGAAGGTAGCTAAACTGGATGTCTCTAAATGTCATCACTGCAGTAAGCCTTCCACATGACAAAATGTAAATCCAAAACAAGAATGTCTTGAAATAAGGATCTCAAAGCCTCTTTGGTTTTGAGTATGTTGCCTCTATGTGCAAATATAGCCTATAACTTACATAAAACAGAAAGATTTCCTTACGCGTTGGCACAACCTGGACTGTTAAAAGGTTTGTTAACATTTCCTTTTCTTCCTTTTTTTTCTATTGAGTAAACTCTGAAAATGTACAAATATCTATAGTTTTAAATGGTATTACAGCCACAGTTCAGCTCAAAGCAAACAAGTTGCAGGATTGGTGTTATAGTCTGCAAACTCACGGGAATAAAGAATGATTTGTGCAGTTCATAAATATTTCATAATCCAATCTGACTTGGCCTTTGAGTACTGCTGTAATATAATTAAAAAAATAGTAGTACACATGCAATATATTCCTACAATTTTTTTTTTCTATTTTAAGATGTTCAGAAAAGGTGTATTTGGATAAGCATACCGCACTAGATCTTCCCAATCATTCCTCGGTTTTTTATTTTTTTGTTGGCTGCAGGTATTTATTTCCTTTACCACTTACACTGTAGGTCGTTTTCCCTCACTTTGCAAATGGCAACATTTTTGGAGAAACTTTAATATGGTACAGATCTCAAAGTCTTCCTAAACTAGAAGACAAAAGAGAAAAGAATAAAGGAGAGGGAGAGGATTCAAAACAGTTGTTTTCTTACCAATTACATTGTCTTCTGGGCTTCATTCCCAAGATATTAGAGGAAAGAGACTAAATGCTTTCATTTAGATTTAACGTAATATTACTTGTGTATTTATCTAAATTTCAGTTTTCAGTATGTCAGAAAAGCTGCAACTTTTAGTTCAGCAGTGGTGTCAAAAGATACATTATGTTACAGTTTTAAAGTGTTAAAAAATAGTGAATAATAGCAAAATAATGGTTCATCTCTTCATGGGTTTCAGTCTTGTTTAGGTTAAGAAAATAATATTGGATGGGGTTCCTTATCCTCCCACTTGGTTTCTCTTACTTCCCTAATCTGGGTATCAGATTTGATGGATCTGCAATAAAGACCTCACGCATTCCTTTAGCCTGTGTTTACGTCTATCACGGCCTCCATAAGACCAGAAACAGCAAGTACTTGTACTTTCCTGTAATACAATGAAAAATTCTTCTGCGACTGAAAGACACTAGCTGAAGCAAAGATTCAAGAGTACAGGTTTTAAAATGATGTGGGAACACCTTCCACACCCACCCTCAAATAAACAGCAAATTTCTAACAGCAGACAGTGGTTTAAATTTACAGTCCCAATAACCACAAATTCCCTGGAAGAATTCCCTCATGCAGAGCTACTCAAAGGTATACGCAACTGTATGCGGACTGTGCTGTTCTCTTCACTCAATCAAGCCATACTTGGAGTAAGCAACGTGAAGCTATTTCAGACTCAATAAACTGACATTCTTACTATATAGTCTATAATTAGAACATTAAGTAAACTCTACGAGGGCTTAATCCAATGCTTTTGACCAATTAGTACTATGGTATTTATTTTAATCTTTCAGATTTTGAAGTAAATTGTACTTAATCCTGAATTTAAACTTTCCACTCTGATAATCCAAAAAACTTCCCATCCCATTTCAAAGATGGTTTATTCTGAGTTAATACAGACACGCCCATAAGAAAAATGAATAGTAACTACAATAGTGTAACACAGGGAGCATAACTTAAAGCAATAATTTAGTTTCCTGTGGCAATTCCTAGCCTGAATTCTGAATAAAGTTATTTTTTGCCACATTTTCTCAATTACTGAAAATAAGCACACTAACTTACAAGAACATGCCAAACAAGTTTGTTATATACCAAAATTGAAAAGAAAGTATGATAAGAGAGAGAGAGAGAGATCACAGAATCACAGAATCGTTTAGGTTGGAAGGGACCTCTGGAGATCATCTAGTCCAACCTCCCTGCTCAAGCAGGGTCCTCTAGAGCATATTGCCCAGGATCACATCCAGACGGGTTTTGAATATCTCCAGGGAAGGAGACTCCACCACCTCTCTGGGCAACCTGTTCCAATGCTCTGTCACCCTCACAGTGAAGAAGTTTTTTCTCAGGTTCAGATACAGAGGTGAAGAATGCCTAGTTTACATCTTCTGCAAAAAAATTTCACAAATGAGAAAGCAAGAGGAAAAAGTCCTGGAAGTCATGCTTCCAGGACTACGTACTGCTTTCTAAGGAAGATTACATCTTCCACTATAACACTAGCAAGCAAAGAATTTGATCGGAGCATCGCTACTGAAATTCATGCAACCAAAAATAAACATACAAAAAAAAGAGGCTTATCCCTACTTCATTTGAGTTGCAGCTCTGTAAATCCTTGGTAAATGCAGTAGTATTTGGTCCTCTGCATCATAATTTGGAGCATATCGGCCCTCTGTGGTATAAGCACATAGATAGCTATGGCAAGGTAATGGATACTCCAGATTCCCCATGCTGACAAAAACAGAAAGCAAACCAACACAAATTTAGTAATATTCTCATTGCTTGATCCTCCGCTGGTTTTCAGCATTCAATCCCTGTGTTTTTTTCAAGGAGTGTTCCACGTGAACGGACACAAGCACTTCCTCTGTCCATTCTCCTGGGTTTTATCACAATATAAAGGCAACAAAAAAAAAAAAGAGGAAAAGCCATCAAGTTTGACAGCAAAAATGGAATCTTCCACAAACGCGCCTCAAAGTACAGCCTAACATGCATCACATAAGGCAAAAAAATCAAAATCTAAGCTTAATGAAAGCCCAAGACTTTGCAAGATGTATTTGCAGGTACAGACTAGTATGTACATGCCACATTAGGCAACCGGAATTTTAACTCAAAAATATTTTTATATTGCAAAACTTAATAAGCAAATATAGGAAAGTATTTTATTCTAAACATATGTAAAGCATAAAACAAAAGGCCACTATCAGAAGTAAAAATCCTTTTTCCTATTACAGAGTTGCCTGGGATTTACTGAAAACTTTGTCAGTTAAGTAACTAAATCCAGTTACAAACAGTATCATACTTGAGAATTCTTTGCTATAAAAGGTAGCTATTGTATCACAAATCTGTAGGCAATTAAATGTAAGCCTTAAACCAGAGTTAAAAGAATGTCTTAAGCCAAGATATTTATGCTTTCCACACTCCTCCTTTTCAACAAAAGTCTATAAAATGCTGCATATATTTATGTACAAGTTGAGTAAACTCCCAAGAAAGAACAGTCAGGTTATCTACAAGTTCTAGATCCACTGTCAGCACTTGTCAAACACAACACCTTAAGAGATAACCTTAAGTCATGCAACGTTATGCAATTTAAATCAATCCTATCGCTTGACTTAATATCAGTAAATTGATATGCCCTGTTCATGCTGACCTTCACAAACCAAATACCAGTAGAAAATTCTAGATGAATCAAGCAAAGGCAAAATGTTTCTTAGAGTCCCTAAAGATTTTTTTAAAGTGGCTGTCTACCCTGCAGTATGTTAGTAAAAAAAATTCAATTATTCAAATACCACCATACTTATGTTAGCTGTTTTCTGAATGAAGTATTTATTATATCTACCCTGTCTTCACATTGTATTCTGATTATACAAGCAGTAAATATTTTGAAAATAAATAACTCAATTTGGAGATTTATCTCTATTTTCTATTTTGCAAATTCTTCTCATAGATTACATTTTGAAATTAATCCTAAAGAATTAGCAGCCGAGCCTTATACTCAACATACTTGACTATGAGTATCAGCTACTGTTGTACAACTTTTTGTTTTCGCTGCACGTACCCAGGTTTCACCCTAAAATAGCAACCCCCTGTGGTAGAGCTTACAAACACAAAGCAAAATGCTATATGTAGCTTGCACAGTTCACAGTCTGAGAAGGTTTAGCAGACAAGAAAACAATCCAAGAACCACAATGTGTTGATTCAGCCCAGTCACACCTCAACATACTAAGTCAGTATGTAAAACACTACCAGAGCCTTGGTATAAAAAGGCCAATATAGACTCTGTTAGTTCACAGAATCTCTCTTAAAATGGGTCATCTTGACGTGAGAGCAGAAAGATTTTAAATCATCTCAGCAATTAAGTTAGCAAAGGCTCCTCTCTCCACTAAGTAATACTGGGAGTCTTAAGAAGGTGGGTCTCCCACCTTCAGCAGATCTGAAGGACATAAACATAAGTCAGGGAAACATACCTTATTTCAAAAACATGGATCAATTTCAACTACAATTTGTGGAAATACTAGTGGAGAAACACAAGAATATGACATTAGTTTTGAGAAATCCATTCTATTAATGATTTGGCTTTGATAGTTTTTTTTTTTTTTTTTTTTAATTAGCTGCTGGGCACAACACACAACTGCCTAAGACCATAGTCAGGTGCTCACAAGTGACACACAGAGACTTTCACCACTGGTTAATCACCATTTGTAAACCATTGCCACAGTAGTTTTTTCTTGGGAGACAGGGGAGCGTCATTATAAAAGAAGGTTTAAAATTATCACACCTGCCACCTCATATTAACAGAGAAATCAGCCTCTGTTTCCACCTGATGGAGCCACATGCAAAGGCAGCCCCAGGGCTGAGGGACCTTTGCTGCATAGCTCAACAGGGCGTTGGAAACAAACACTTAATTCATTACCTTTGGTGCAACAGGCAATGAAGTGATTTTCATGTGGTTACACTAGTCTCCCTTTTCTGTGCACAGACGTTCAGTTTTTGGAGATATACTCTGAAATTCTACCAGGTTCATTTGGCCCCTATTGAAAGTTATGGCATAACTCTGTACACTGTAAAAGTCCATCACACTTGAATCACTCTTTCAGTAAATCAACTATTAACCTTTGATTTGAACAGATCAGACTTCTCCAGAGCTGAGTGATACCCAAGGCCTGTCACAAAAAAGAATAGCTTTGAAAACCACAGGACTAGATATTCAGGACTAGATAAGATCAAGGGTAGATGCTGGTTAAGTCAGAGATTCCTCCAACTTTGTCTCCCCCTCCTCTGCAAAATCTCACTGAAAAGAATTATGATATAAATTGACTAGAAACATAAATCATTACTTTTAAGAAAACAAGTGCTACTTCATACTCAAATTTTTTGAGCATATAAATAAGACAATACAGAGAGGAAGCACTGGCCAACATATATCAAACTGAAAAAGTAATATTCAGCCCTGGCATTCCATAAACACAGAGTTAGCAGTAATTACAAGTATGCTTTGGGATGCCAGACTGATGATTCTTTAGAGGCTCATCCATACTTCAAATGAGGGGAAAAAGCCAATATTACTGTATTTCCAGCTGTATAAACCTTACATGTGTGTGGCTCTATGTGGGTGCTGAAATAAGAGGAAGTAAAAAGAAAAGTAATATATCGCAGAATGCAGCTGAGAATCGTTAATACTTTTTTTTTCTATTTCGTAAAATTCATTGCATTTATTATTTGAATGGTGAAGCACTTTAATTATCAACATCAACAAATACCTCAACAAATGTTAGGTTTGCCATAATTGCTCTGTTGAATTTGGGCCTACAAAGTGATTAAGGACATCCTGTGTTTAAATGCTAAACTTTGACTTTTGAAAGGGCTCTGATTTCAGAAAGTACAAATCCCTCATCTGATTTGTTCAAGCCTGAAGATGAATTTCTAAGTTGATAAAACCACTACTGTTGCAAACGAGTGCCTATTGCTCAAGAGGTGTACTAGCTTGACAGCTCTAAAGCGTTATGTCCTATTAATAGAACAAGTACATTATGAGCAGCAAGAGTTGACACTTCCCTACCGATTATTTTCAAACCAGCTCGGTAAGGAAATTCTCCAGGCTTCAGGCTGTAACTGTCTCCCCACAGGCATTCACATTCATTGCATGATACCGCCACTGGGCTCTCCAGCTCTAGAAGTAATGACGGAGCTGGACTATAACTAGGCTGACAGGAAGGAGTGAGGAAGAAGAACGTTAAAGGCCTAGAATGAGGATGGTAAAGGAGAAAGCATCTACAAGGCTCCAAATAATTAACGTAATAATGAGAGACAAAACAAATGCTTTGCCTTGATCAGTGGCATGGATGTATTTGCCTACTCAGTTGCTCAAATCCAAAGTTGACTCATTTAATCTACTTAGCAGAATGCACCAGGACAACTAACGCTATTGCTGTCAATCGCCTGCATCAACCTCTTTCTGTAAACACCACGAGCTCCAAGGCAAGCAGCAGCCTGAGACACCACAATTTGCAGTCCTGTGTATTAAAACAAACAGACACTAATTTTAGACTCCCGTAACACACCAGCATGTGAACTGCAGCGGCTCCTCTGTTTCACATCCACCTCTTACAGCTGCGAGAGAAGGGTAGAACAGACAGGGAGAGAGGTAACTACATCAGCCACCCCATCTGAATTTCTGCCATTTGAATAAGCACTTAAAGGTAACACGGAACAGAGCACACAAATCTTAACAATCTTCTGATAGGTATCTTGCAGAAAAATAAATCAACAACCTAGGCCTTGTTTTCTTATTTTACCTTTTCTTCCTGCACAGATAAAGGCCCACTGCAACAATATTTTATTTCCTGTTTTGCCAGCCTCATTTGACCTTCTACAAGCAAAGACAAGAACCATGGGCTGGACCAACAGAACATCAATCTCCTTCTTCTGGTGTAGATGCTGTTTTGAAGCCTGTGTGGGACGCTAGCACTGATCCCTCATTTCTTGGTTTCAAGAAAATAACAGTGTTCTGAACAAAGGTGGCATATGTTTAAATATGCAATGGGGACAAACAAATATTTCAAACATTCCACATCCTGAATGTGCTGAGTACCTCCCATAATATGTTATTGTTTAACTTTTGTGGATAAAAACAGTCCAATAGGAGTATCAAACAAATCTGTTCTGTTCTCACAGGTAGCTTAGGCAAAGTTGCTTTGAAGGTCACCTAGAAAGTTAAAGTTAAAATTCATTCTTCCAACTGGGAAAAATAAAAAGCTGGCAAATCTAGGCAGGTAATTAATATGAAAAGACAGTGTGCAATGTTTCTATGCAAATTCAAAGTCAATCACAGATAGCCTTCTAATTCAGAATCCAATCCTTTCCCACTCATCTGAAAAAACGCCTTTGGTAAATATGCGTCTAATGTGCTCCACAAGGTCAACAAACACAGGCAGTGGAAAAAAAAAGTTATTGGGATGATGCCTATGCTAACAAAATCCACCCCCGTAACTCCACCCTCAAGGCAGTGGCAAAATCCTCTTTTCTTGGTTCTGATAAGGCAGCAATATACCTGAGCCACTGGAATTCTTATTATACTTATTTGATAAAGCTGTTCAGAAACCTGGTTACTAATGAGAATTGAGTGCAATGCACAGTAGAATATTAACTCTAGAGAGAGCCTAGTTGAACATCCAAGCAAATCTCAATGGGTTAACAAGGTGACCTGTAAGACAGCCAAGTGATTCAGACTGTTAAGTGGCTAGGGTTAAAAAGTTAATTGTGAAACACCCAGGAACCTCAAAAAGCCACTGCACAATAAATAAAATAGAGATATAGTAGCATGAAATCATGGCCAGCTTGGCAACTACATTCCTGATTACCTTCAAGTGGCTCCAAAAGAGGTTGCATTCCAACTTGGAGATTGCATTGTCCATCTGTCAAGATTTGCCTCCACACACTTTATGCAGGCATAAAGCTCCCATAATATTCTTTTTTTTTTAATAGAGCATTTTATGCACAGTCTATTCCATTTAAAAAATGGAAATTGGCACTTTTAATTTAAAAGTCTATTAACCTTTTAAACTACTATAAGAGGTGGGGGAACCTTCTGAATTTTTCTTTTATCTGCACAGTTTTAGACACAAAATTCCCAACGCAGAACTCTACTTGCTGCTTATCCTCTAACAAACTCTTGAACAGGGCACACAGCAGCTAAGTTGAAAGCATTAGCCATGTAGATGCACAGTATAAGCAAAAGAGAGGAGAAGAGTGTGAGCTTCTGGCATGCTTGCTCAACTCAAACAAGAGAGCCTTAAGAACACAGCAGTTCTAACAAAAATCTTTCTTTCTTTAAAAAAAATTTCTCCATCCCCAACGTTTTAGCTGATTTTTGAAAGTTCAGCTTGCAATTAAGCTGCTATATACAACATAATTGCCTAGTGAATTAACAGTTCTGCAGATGGCTAGCTACTAGTAATTTTATCGTCTCATTAATGATTTCAGAGGTGAGTCAAAGATCACGAGCCCCAACTGCTAGCAGCACGGAGAGAACTCTGTTCCAACACAGGAAGGTAACATCTTTTAGAACATCTGACCTATTCCTTGCGGCTCAATTAATAATAATGATTTTACAGCGCTTCAAAATCCTGTTGCATTTCTAAACTGAACATCCGATGCTATTTGAAACATCTGTCATAATACAACTCTGAAACCATTTCTGATTACAGGAAAAAAAAAAAAAAAAAAGAAAACTAGCAGCCACACAGAAAAATATACCTATCTTTCAGTGCTTTTTCTGAAATAGCACGGACTAATGAAAAACAGATATTAAAGTAAAATGCTGCCATGGCCAACGTTTGATTTTATCCTGCCATGGGAGGTCTTAAAAAGAAAAAACAGAATTTATTTATTTTTCTTGGTTACTTTTAATTCTGAAGAGCACAGTCTTACCCTAGTCATCATACCAACTTATAACTATTCCCGATACCAAACAGGCAAGACCTTGTTAGAGAAACAAGACAGAACAATGATAGAACTGTACTGAGTAATATTTATTACGCTATTTCATCTGCGTCACCTACAATCCAGATATCCTCTTTTCTTCTGTGTATGTTAAAAAGAAACTTTGTATCAAGCCTTCATTAAACGCCTTTTGGAATTGTATTAATTAATCACTATCATTCATTGTGTTATTTGCTGTTTCACAGATGTCACTTCCTGTATAACTTTTCAACTGCACAAAAAATTACAGCTTAGTTGGATCACATGTCACTGGAGCTAATATCCATGTTCTCATACCAATTAGCAATATTACAGCTCTTGCAATGCTGCAGATCACATGCTGCCACGCGCACCTCGAAACGGAGCAAGAGACAACACTAACAACTGTTGCTGAGACTCTATTTTTAAATGAAAGAGCTAGTAAAGCCGGGAGGCACTGTTTCTCAAACCCAGTTTGTTGGCAGATCTTAGCAAATCTGAAAAGGCTATAGTATGAATCCTTTGATGTTCAAAATTTTACAAAAATCAGGTCGTATTTGATTTGAGGAACCAGTAAGCCTGCTTATTCATGGAAGAAAGGAGAATATGTTACAACTTGTGCACAAAATGCCTGATTCTAAAATGAATACAATAAATCTTAAAGTTTCTATAAAGAGAACTAGGTAAATTTTTATAAATTGTAATAATGTGGAAAGAATACAGGAATATATTATACGGTCACAAATAGACACACACATTTTTCTTCAAGAAAGATCATCTCTTCTATAAAAGAAATATTTGCTAAAAAAATAAAAAAAACATTAAAAATTACTAGTGAAAGAAGAGAATTAGAAGAAATAAAAAGTAAATAAGCTAGTAAATTAAATACTAGATAGATTGGTGTAAATACTAAGAATGCTATCATAATTCTGTGCATGCAGAATGTGTCTTGAAGCTTAAAAAATAAAATTACTTTTCATACATTTTGTATGATTTGTGTATTGAACTGATGATCTGTATAAAAAGAGTGTCTAAAAATGCACAGGTTGCAGAAAATACAAATTAAACTGAAGGCTATTATTATAGCTCAGGTTGGCAAGAAGAGCAAAAAATGATGGTGCTTTTAGTTGTCAACTCCGCTATTGCCTTCAAAACCAACCAAAAAACTCAAAACAAAATGCTCATGAAACCATCAACTCAGTTCCAAATATTTGTTATCGGTAAGGAAAAAGCCCTTATTAACGTATTTAAATTTTGAAAAAAATTAAAATTATACTTTTTGAAGTAATAATTGAAAAGTTATTTGATTAATTACACAAAAATTATGCGAAGACGATGCACCCACAACATTGTGTTGTAAATACATACGTATATACACCCACCTATGTTGTAAAAATAATTTTTCTACTTTCAAATCAATTCTATATAAAATAAATTTTCTAAATTAGCAGAGTTTTTCTTTTCAAAAAGGAAGCAGATTCTTTTTTTTTTTTAAAGTGACATTCCTGGTAAAACTCAAATCTGTGCATTTCAACTTTCAGGAAAAATTTGAGACACTATACACAATATTTTCCCAATAATATTTTACATTTTCTTTTCAGCATTTTTCGGAATGGTGCCATTTTGTCCTGAAAAAAAAAGGCAAAGCTGCACACTAAAGCAAGAAAGAAATATATTAGCAAAAAGTTTTTTTTCCCCCAAGGTCAGACTGTCTAGAATCACGGATTTAAGAGTGAAAAATTCAGTAACTTCTGGCTTTGATAACAGGTTTAGTAAAACAATTTGAGTTACTTAAATCCAGTTTTTCGCATCTTTTTTTTTTTTTTTTTTTTTTTTTTTTTACTAGAAAGATGAAATTCTGACATAAGAATTCCTTGTTCAGGCTTGACCTTGTTCAGAAGGTCATACTAGGGTGGGTTTCCAACACTAAGCCTGTAACAGAAATCTTTTATAATCTTCAGAACGTAATCACTGTATTAAACACCATATATGTACGGAGCTTATGTACAAAAACATAACAGAGTATCACTGGAAACTGAGGTAAAACTTCCCACTGGCCTGCACAATTTGAAGATATGATAAAGGAACAGGCGATGAAGGCAGAAGGAGGCCCAAAGAGCAGCATTCATCTACACAAAGCTGTCTCTGATGATGAGCAAACGTCTAGCTTGCTGGGGCATGGACAAATTCTAGGTCACTGCTTTAGGGAGATTAAAAATTGAGGCTCATCCTAAAAAAGCACATGGTATCATTCAAACTGTGTTAGACTTGGATTTGATTCCTGTCAGTTTACCTTTTACTCTTATAAGCTGCTTTGATGCACATGACAATCCATCAGGCAATGGTTTCTTTAGAAGCTAGAAATCCCTTCTTTGAAGCTCCAAGTGAAATAAATCAGCTGTCAAGTTTCATGAACTCTGTTTTCTCCTAAATAGTTTTAAATGCCTGTTTAATGTCCAAACAATAAAATGCCTCGTCTTTTCTACATTTAGCTTACCAGTAAAATGAAAGTTCTGCTTGTCCTCAATCACCTCATTTTAAATGCAAACCCCTTATGTCTTTAAAAAAGTTACTGACCAAATCCAAGAAGAACATGCAACTCTGAGATATTGTAGATTCAGTTTAAATGCATAAAATATGCGAAAGATACCAGACAAGAAATCATATGCAGAATGCCAAAGAGTACATACACATGACTCATTTGTAATATATAATTATTCAGCAATAAATCACAGAGCATAACAGAAAAGTGCTGCATTCAGTAAATTAGAATATAGTACTTCATGGCCCTCGACAAGAATGCCTTTCTACATTTTGAAAGCTTTAAAATTTATAGAGGAATAAAATTCACATACAAACACTATCCTGTCTTCCGGGATACGATACCCCTCTTATACTTCTATACCAACTTTCAGATATATAATGGTATCGTATCAGTATGTGCTGCTATTTGAGAAACTAGTTTGTGTGAAGTACATTAACTATCTACTGCAGGTGTTAACTAAAAAAAATCAGATTTACAATTTTCAAAATGTAATCTTACCAATCAACTGAGCAAATGAAATTTTTTTTAAAAAAAAAGAAACCTTCAAAGTCGCTGACAGTTCAAGAGTTGTACAGTGGCACTAGACTGCAAGGCTTTTAACTGTGCTACTTAATTTCAGTGGCATCAGTTCTGAACATTAATCCATTCACCTGCCAATTAGTAAAAATATATAACCTCTAAATATCAGCAGTGTTATGACTGGCACACTCTCTAAGAAATTTTAAAGCCTTTTCCCATTTTATCATCTCAATAATTTTTCTAGTTACTGATTTTTTAAAAGGAATAAAAACTTTATTAGCTGACTGAACATTTGCCTTAATTTAAAAAACTGAGGAACCAAGAACTAGTACCCTCTCATCCTAAAAACTGACTATTCTATTCTGGTTCTTTGTCGCTCCCTAGGAGAAATTTCCCAAAGGCATTTTTAAAGCTCTGCCAGGTATCAGTTGGCTCTTAGTTCTTCTATTGGTTTGCTAATACACACAAAGAAGTTTCACTTCAATTAACATGACGTGCATTTGAATCAGTAAGCCCATATTTACTATAGAAAACTATTAAATTAATGCCACTGTGTCAACTGGTCTTGCCTAACAATCATTAATATGTAAGTATTCTCTCCTAAGTACTGCCATGACGCTGAGCACACAAATTTTGCAACAACTGTAATGCTATGCAGTTTTGCATTTGAAGGAGCTGCAGTTTGAAAAGAGAAAATTAGTCAAGCATCTTAGCTCAGACTGAATATCCCCAGCTAATAAGTCGGGCAACTCAAATCATTTTGATCATAAATTGCATCTTTAGCTCTTATCCCGAAGTAAAAGGAAAAAAAAAAACCAAATCATCCCTTTTGGGCTGATAACTTTTCCAAGTTTGATAATCTGAAGAATGCATTTTGTTTTATGCCTGAATAGGAGCAGCTCAATGGCTCAATGTTTTCATTTCTTTGCACTTCTCCCTCCCCCCCCTTTATTTATTTATTTATTTATTTTTTACAGAAAGTATAAAATCTGTACTTTACCTCTTTAAGAAAAAAGGTTTTTACTTTGGAAAAAAGCATACCTGCAAAATGAGGAAAGTTTTAAGGACTTAGGGTAAAGATAACAAAGGAATCAAGCGTTAGAAGACAGTATAATAGTCTCTAACTTTTCAGCATGTGGCTTCAGGCAAGTAATCTCTATCTCCAAACTACACATATAAGTTAACATACAACAGGAGACAAATGACTTCCTTTATTATGGAAGTAAAATACGGCAAGCTGAGATCCAATAAAGCTTTCATCATGGGAACATATCTGAAACATCATCTCTCATGGATTTATGCTCATCACTGGCAGTTTGGAGGGAGGAACAAGGCTGGTTGCTCTCCCCCCCTGCCCTTCCTCACCCCCCAAACAAGCCTAGAGGAAGACAGTGACCCAGTACATTTCCAGCCGTACTCGAGGACAGCTTCCTAACTATCATATCGTAATAAAATGAGGAATAGGCAATCTTCATCTTGGCTGTGCAAGAAACCTTAGACCTTTTCTTCAATGATTAGGTAATTCAACCACAAGAAGGGAAATACTGAAGGGAGAGGAGACTTTAAATAGTTTACATAAGAAAGAAACTTGGAAAAGCCCAAATCTCTGTTTCCTCTCTGTATTATGAAGACTTTTTTTTTTTTTTTTTAAATATTCAAGTCCTATATACTTCATGTCCTCTGTATTGCCAAATTAATTATTTTTACAAGTAACTACTGTTTATCAAACACCTTTCTTCCTCACAGATATTTGGGAGAGACAAGGGAGCTTTGTGGTATTGGACATCCTCAGTTGGAAGACAGAATTCAGAAGAAGAGAATTCCAGTCTCTCATAAGAGGGAGCTGAAGGCTCCCACTGCTGTGCTACTGCCTGTAAGCATCACTGTAACTGCTTCCTCTTGCAGCAATGCTTTTGAATAAAGATTAGCAGAATTTCTGAATTGTTAGGCACAAATACCCACAGAGCTGAACAAGGTGTATGCCCAGGATATGCTTCCAGGATTAGGCCTGCTGGGAATGGAATATTCTGAGGCTACTGGAGAGAGCAGTGTTCAAGATACACTGAGCTATTCAGCTCTGCAAATGTAGAAGTTCTGGGTGTGCACAGAAACAGAACATCAAACCCCTAGTAAATTTTACTGGGCACATCTCAAACAATTAAATACTTAGGAATGCACAAGTTGTAAAGAAAACTTTTCTATTTTAGACTCTTAAATACTTCCTGCATCTTACTTGTTCCCTCCCCACCCGGATCCAGGCTATTTCACAGGACATTTGCATCCCAAAGAAAACTGGCTGCAACTCAAAAATAGTAGCAGAATTTAGAACCCTCACAGTTGACTCAACAGTATTTTGAACGACCATGAACCAAGCTAAGTCACGAAGACACAATATTTCACTGTGTATTCTTCAAATCTTGCATGGCCTCCGCTTACTGAAAGCTTTTAGTATTTGTTATAAGTCCCATTAAAGCTGGAACAGTTAACTGCCCCATTATAAAAGTTTTAACAAATATATAAGAAACAACATAAAATGTTACTGCAACCAGAGCACAGCGGTACTCACCAATGTTAATTTCATCATCAGTTTCAGCATCTCCAATGCACTCAAACTGGAAATCTTGTAAAGACTGTGAGAATTTTTGCACTGCCATGGATAAATCTAAAATTCAAGAAAGAGAGGAGAAAAAAAAAAAAAAAAGAGAGAGAGAAATCCAGAATTACTTCACTACCATTTCACTAGGAGCAAGGTTTCACATGTTCTGTTTACAACGTTCAGATTCAAGAATGTCAACGTCAGACAAACTTGCTTGCATATTGGCCTCTGGCTGGTGGGCAGCAAGTGAGTCAAAAACTGTCTCAGTCTCCTATTAATTATTTTTACATGCAGCTACAGAGCACATCAGTCCAAACAGAGAACAACAACCCGTCTTTAGAAAATATAGACATGAACAAATTTTTCTCATGTTAGTAAGGAATTCCATATGTTTATCTGATAAATAGCTACAACATAAAGAAATGGTAAACAAATTCTGTATCTTTTTGATAAGCATCATGAAAAAAGGAAAGGATTCTCCCCCACTCCAAGGAAAGGAGTCTCCTCTGCTTCCACTTACAGGCCACTGCACCTTTGAATATTTAAGTTTGGTATAAGGTTAAAAAAATTAAAACTACTACAGAAGCTATTACATTTCTGTTCAAGTTAATTTTGTTTTAAGTTTAAAAAACAAACTTCCTCTAAATAAAGTTGTGAGCCCCATCAATAATAATTATTTAGCAACTATTTACAATATTTAAAAGTTAAAAGATATCAAAGTAATGTCTTCCATCTTTTCTTTTTAAAAGCATATTCCAACTATACTTTTCATGATTTATTCATTTTTTAATAACTAAGCAAAATAATAATTTTGGTATTTTCTTTGGATGAACAGAAGTCACTATGTTGAAGCTTTCTTACATCTGCAGTCAGATAATTCTGTACATAAATTCTGTTTTTATCCATGACAGACATTGTCTTTCATAGTATACTGACACTTGTAATGGAATTACAGTGATGCAACAGATTTAAACTGCCAGGTGAACCTGTCTGATAACTATAATTCCATTACAGTATATTCCTGACTTCCTTACTTATCTTACACTTATTGTTCTCAAAATATACTATGCTTTCCATTAACAGACACAAATGTCAAGGAACAGGAAAAAGAATGATAAAAAATGTAAGGTGGAGTCACCCTTTTATATCCTGGATTAGTCATATACAGATGTTGATATCTGTTTCACTCTGTTAACAAACCAGACCGCTAATGCTTGTATGTTTTAAACCTAAAGGAGGCATATTTCTTTATCCTAACTTGGAAATCGTGGGTCTGAAGATTATACTTAAAAGTACAAAGCTCATTACATCATTTTATAAAACTATACAAAATGATCCCATTTGGAGATTTCTGACGCTGTAAGACCTATCTAACAGCTGAGAAACTCTAGACTTCCTATCGAGATTAAAGCTGTTCAGTGTTGCAAAGAGTAAGGTGAAGTCCCAAGGCAAGATGTTTCCTATGATACTAATTTAGAGACTTCGTACGGAATTAACTTTACCTGAACATATTAAAAATACTCTTCCACAGAAACTTATCAACTTACTTGGTCAGCCTCCTAGGCCTATCAGAGAGTTATTCTGTAAGAACTCAGGGCTCAACACTGCAGCCAAACTACCAAATTTGAACACAGCCATGGAATTAGTTCTTTTTATCAACTTCTTGCTTAGGAGTATCATCACTTTACTCAGTTACAAAACTGTCTAGTCCCAGATAGAGGACCGGTTGCGCAATAAGCAGGCCTCCTTTGAGAGATAAAGGCATCCAAAGATTCAACACTGAATTAAACCAGATTTAAGATCCGCTGCCTCTTCAGTCAAGAAGAGGCAAATAATAACACTAGCATCTTACCCTGGCCTGACAAGAAATGAAAAGAGCAGAAGGAAGGGACAGACTCCTTGTTCAGCTTTACAAAATGTTATATATCACCTTATATCCCTGAGTCCTGACATCCCTGAGAGACCTCAGTGCTTTTTGCTCCTTCCAGATGTAAGACAGTAAATCACCAACCCGAGCAAATCGCCTTTTTACGATCTGCAAGGTACTTGGTATTGTAAGAGTCACTCTTACTCAAATTCTAACATGTATGTCTTGATTTTCATCTCCCCCTTTCTGTGGAGTCCACATGGACACCATATTTCACTCAGCCCAGGATAGAAACTCTCTTTGGAGCGGAGCCAATTGATCTTCTAAGTTACTATAAAAAGCTTATCAGCTTTATTGACTGACAGTACAAGTCTATTCCCTGGGGGAACGATGGCTGCACAAAAAGTCTCAACGATAACTTTAATGTTGTGTGCACGTCCTGCAGGCACTCAAAAAGACTATCCTTTCTGTGCGCCAGGAAAAAAAAGTAAAAATACAGCTTGATATCCTTCAGTTGCCAGAGTGGGGAATTTAATTTCTAATGGGCCGTTTTGTCTTCTGCCAACATCTTTTTTTCCCCAGCAGTATTCACCTGCCCCCTACCTTTCCTGTTTTCCCCAGTTCCAAAGCCGGATTCAGTTCAGTTTAGTCAGGCACACAGTCAAGAGTAATCATTGACACTGTTTATAGTTAGTGGAGGGAGATAACTGAGATGGAGTTGCCAATTTTAATAAAGGATGAATCAAGTCAACTGACTAATAAGACTTTTTTTTGTTTTGAGTTTTGACAGAGGCAAACTGTTCTCATTGTCTTCAAACTTATCTTCAGAAATATATTACAGTACGTCTAGCAGCCAAGAAAGGATAACCGCAGCTTAATCACAAATAATATTATACTGGTATTGAATATGGATATATAATAACAAATATCAGTATCAGGACACTAATAAAAGAATAGTAAAAGCCATCATCTTTTCTGAAAAGTTACAGAGAAGTCAGGAAACATTACTACAGTGGAAACCATTTCCTCCTGAACTAAACATTTTTACATTTTTTTACTTGTCCAATATAAATATGGGAAGAAACTGTGTTAGAAGTGGTTAAAGACTCAGTTCATTTCAAACTGCTAAAAAATAGGGACTTAATTGGACTTGTAATATACTAATTTATGCTAGGTTTCCGATAAGACCTGCTGGGTACAGGATGAAAAAATTAAGATGATGTAGTCCCTTTGCATTACTAGAATTGTTCTTTGACATTCTTGTCCCGGAGCTGTTAAACAGATTATAAAACAAATACTTATACGGAGCCTTGAGGAGGAGAGGACAATACATTGCAACACAGTAATCAAGTGGAGGATGCCACTGCTTGAAGGACCCCCCACCTAAAAAAAGGAGCGTGTTAGTTTTGACACAGCCCTTCACAATAAGGATCAAGTTCCACAGACAAGGAAACTTGAGAAGATTTTTAAAAGTTAGTAAGTTCAAGCTATTTCCCCCCCCCGGAGCAAGAAGG
This sequence comes from Struthio camelus, assembly GCF_040807025.1. NCBI lineage: Eukaryota > Metazoa > Chordata > Aves > Struthioniformes > Struthionidae > Struthio > Struthio camelus. Next base: position 209,541,286 of record NC_090942.1, read on the forward strand.
CTGTTTATTTTCACCAGTCTGCCCACTGGAAGAACAGAAGCCCAAGGCATCTACACAGGAATCAAACAAGCTCTCAAAACAATTGCTTGATGAACATGCAAAAGATATCCCTACCCCAGTAACAGCATACAAGAAACTATTCCCAACAGATACGTCAGAGCCAAAGCCTCTCCACCTGTTTTACCTAAAAAGATGACTTCTTTAGCAAATGGAGTTCTAATAACCAACATTCTTCTTGACTGATGTCAATCACCATCATAAAACTTGGTGTCACTAGGTTAATAAAGAAAAACTGCAGCTGAAACCTGGCAAGAAGATTAAGCATGGCCAAATCAACCCCTGAGCATAAGCTGGAGCACAATAAAATGGTCTTCAAACAATAGATGCTCTGGTTAAAACTGTAACAGCAGCACACCTGGTGATCTGAAACAAAGCTAAATATTACTATATGGCTTCAAAAACAGCAGAAGTAGAGGGGTGGTGGCTCATCTGACAGGATATTACAGGCAATTAGTCAGTCAGTTGAATTTTGGGGACAGTTAAAGGCTGGAAAGGAGACCAAGAATGGTCCCCTCTGCTGTTTCAAACCTTTGGACTGCTTGTTTCCTCTACCATGCACTATGGTACTGTGCTTTACGAGTTTCCTCATTTGGTCATACACTGAAATACAGGCTTTGTAAAACATCAGCTACCCAAGCCCAACAACAAAGCACTAAGCAGCTCCCATACACAGAAATAAAACACAGCTGGTACTGAGTGATATTGCCAGAGCACTTCACAAAATGACATGCTAAAATGCAGATAATCATTTTTCTATCTCATTGACTTTTACTCCTTCTCAATACCTGAAAATGGTTCACTAATTTTTTAACTGCATTACAAATAATTTTTCCTGATTTCACAGACAACTCCTATTCTATAAACAATTTTCTGCCTAAGTTACATAAACACTTTAAAAAGTAGATTTACAACAGAGATGCTTTTACTGTAAAACAGCAGCTATTATGAGCATGATTTGCAGTGCTACTACTACACCAAAAGACAGAAGCAAGGAAAGGTTTAAAATATTCATACAAGTAAAATAAAAAAAGCGAGGGGAGGCTTTCAGTATTGCAAATATAAATCTTTAAAATATTATTTATCCCGGAAAATATGAGGTATGCGCCTCCTTAAACATTGTGTGATGTATTATATGCTGCTTTGCTGTGAAGATGAACCGGGAATTACCTTGGTTTTGTTATTTTATATGAAAGAGAACTTCAAGGAGGCAAGCTATACTGACAGCCAGAAATAAGCTGGAGGAACAAGAACGCCCCACTGAGAAGTGCTCAACTTCAACAGCTTCTGCCTTTGCTACAGTCAATTTGATTGCAACTAGAACATGTCACAGTGGGACACCCTTTTCCACATCACAGACTGGAAACACAGCAGCTGGCAATATGGTTGTATCTAGGAAATATGAACGATTAAGCACCTAAAAGCACTGATCATACGAGATTGCATATATCACCGCTATATTTCAAATTGCTTCCTGTCTTAAGGGCTTTCTCATTAAAAATCCCAGTATCACAGTTGTTGATCTTAATTCAGACAGCTCCACTAAAATGCATTTTCTTCACATTTTTCTCCTCTTTCCACTTATCATCACTCACTACTGTCTTGCTTTAAAAAAAAAAGGGGGGGGGGAGGGTGGTGGGGACGAAAAAAAAAAATCAACTGTCATAGGTAGCTAACTACCACTTACAGAAAAACTGCTATTTGCATAATCTACGTTATGGTGTGTCAACCCAAATGAGGGGACATGCAAAGGGCTTACAGATTCCCCCAAAAAGCAATACTGAGTATAGGGATGTTGGCACTTGTCTCAAAAGTGCTATTCATTCCTTCAACTGTTTGTTAAAAGAATTCTGGGTTTTGCTACCAGAACTGGGAACCCCAGCCTAATAAATCACCAGCGTCATAATACACCAGGGCAGGATCACATCAACTATGCTTAGAAAGCAATATAAAATGCATGTTAATGCACTAGAGTCTTTCCCACTGCACATGGTCCGTGGCCAATACCACTGCACAGAATACCATCCATGGCATTTCTATTTTTAGAAGTTATTCTTTATTTCTGAGCTGAATTAATCTGCAGATCAAAATAACTTTTCTGACTGTCATTCAAAAAAAAAAAAAAAAAAAAGCGCACACCCTCCTCTTACAAGCTACCACATTTTTCCCAAGTTGCTGCAGGATTTCAGCTGGCAGGCCACAGCAGGACGGCAGAGGAGAGCGCCTGCGTGCTGCAGGGGCAGAGGGACCGCTGCTGGCCCCTTGCCCTAATGCCTTCTAAAGAAGCCACAAGAAAAGACCACACTGGGATCCAGAATAACGTGGCCAGTGCCAAGGACTGTGCGGCACAAGGGTCATTCCTCTGTACTGACACAGTCTTTCGTTGTTGCTATCAATGAACTCTTTATCCCTGTATTTCCTAGCTTCCCTGGTCCACATTCCTTGCCAGCTTGCAACTCATGGAGCAATAGTACACAACTAAAATAAACACTCCCTCACCCCCAACAATCCCACGCGACTTTTCCACCTCAACATTTCGCTCTCAATTTGAGGGAAGCTGATTTCTTTCTCATAACCTCTAGGGAAAGGACATCGTGGAACATGTCAACACGTATTCCATGCATTACTGTATCCCTCCGGGGTTAAACAAAACACTATAGCAGTCTGAAATTCCTGAGTGTCATTTTCTTAGCCATGAGCGTGTCCATGAGAAAAGTGCACAAATTAATTTCTCATTCTTATACACACACAGAAATCCCCTTCTTTAAGGGCAACGGGATCCCCCTTACTTAACAGTGTGATGCAAGAGCTATGTATGCATCTTATATAAAATTCACAGCTATTCATTCTAATATTTTTAAGTCCCAACTTCCTTTCATTGGGGCATTCAAATGTTCATAGAAACGTTTAAAGCACTTTGAATATTCTTCACATTTTCTATGGTTAAGCACTGGATCTTAAATACTCTTGAAGCAGACACCCCAGAACGGAACAAAGTAGTTCGATGACAACTTTTTTTTGGCTACATTTGCATTTTACTTGAAACTTGCTACCTTAATAAAATCATTCAGTGAAAATCATACAGTGAAAGGATGTTTCATAATGTTTCCTCCCCTTTCATAATGTTTCCTCCCTCTTCTTCACTATTCATCTCCCCCCGATCTCACCCAGTCTGGAGATGTGGCAACTTAATTTTATTCACACAAGAGAATAAGAAAATAATTTTAGTTTAGTATGCTAAACTGTAAAGTATATACAATGACCAAGTCATTTTGACTTTGCATGGTAATAAATATGTGGAAGAATGAAGATGTAACCAAGAATATTTACTTACACTGATCTTACACTATGTGCTGTGGCCATCAACCCGGAGGACATCATACAGCATGTACTACAAATCCACTTCTCTAAAGTTATGGTATTATCTAGCAAAAAGCTGCTAAGTTACGTTTAAGTGGTGTAATTCTGTTTTGTTTCAACAAGCCCACATTCTCGTATATTATTTCTCATTACTTCATTGCCGCAAAATCCTTTCTTTCCCAATATTTTACTTTAGACAACTGTTCAAAGATATTGCTGCGTCTGATTAGAAAGCAAATCAACTATACAGGGAATTATTAGGCTCTAAGCCATCCAATCATAAACCCATATTCACAGAATTAATGCAACAGTAAAGCCTTTACAACTGACTAATCACAAAGTTAAAAGCCAAAGGAAAACTGCTGTTTGCTACCAATTGCAATTTTCTGAGTATTTTCCACAAATACAGCTGAAAGTTTCAGAGAGCGTTTGGTTTCATCTTACTTTTGAAATTATAAAAATTGTCTCTGGGAGTATAACTTAGTACTATTGCTAGCACATTATTATATTTTTCTAAATTATACTCTAACAAAACATTTTTGTATAATGCAAGTTTTGCAAATATGCTCATTTTTATTCAGTAAGCTTTTTTGTCCAAGATCCACAGGTTGGATTCCCATATTTAATGAATCAGGTAGGTTAGAGAAGAATAAATCTTTTTTCTTTAATACTGTGTATTCACACAAACACAGATCCCCATGAAAATAAGCAGATTTCCCAGCTTTTTTTCCATTCTAAAATCATTGAAAATCAGCACTTACTCACCCACACACCTAGGAAGATCTGAACTCTTTAGAGTTCATACCTGAAAAGAAGCTAAGGTTATATCTGCTTATATCACACATTAAATAATGATTTCTGACCCTCCTTAGTGTTTGATGATTTATCTAAACATTCAAGCTGCTTCAGCTGAGGGCTGTATCTCAGTCTTCTCCCTAGCCTCTTGCTTTTCAATACATTTTGCTATACTTTCCACAGCTACCCAGAGTTTGTTGGTCTCTAACTTACTACGCACATTGAAACAAGTCCAGTCGTGGCAACACACAAGATGTTGTGCTGACCCGTAACATGAATCCTCTGCTCTTCTAGTCTTGGTTATACACTAACTCTTACAAATACCAAAGGATATGAACATTAATACTGCCATCAGCCTTGCGCAGCAGCATCTTTGTTAACTTGGTGTAATTCAAGGCTGCTCTAAAATCTTGGATATAAGTCTATAACTTCTTTCAGGCGACCACAACACATTGCTTCCTAAACTAGTTCAAGGACACAGTGATATGGAACTGCCAGGCCACCATAAAATACTGCACATACACCGTTTCTCCTCCCTTTACAAATGTAATTGATTTCTATTTTGTTTCTACTGTAATTTAATAAATAGTTTAAAGCAGTAGCCTGGGTTGTGAAAAGGTAAAATTACATAGAAAAGTCAAAGGGCTGGAAAAAGCTAGAAAATGTGAACTTTTTTCCCCCGTAACCTCTTTTCCTCAGGTTTTCATATGTTCTTCTACATCATTTTACTTGAACTTCTGCATAGTTTTCTACCACTCTATTATCCATCCTAGGTTCTTAAGCTCTCTCCCCTGTAATTTTGCTTTGTCTCACAACGTACTGTCTCTTGCTCCTCCTGCGGATTACGCATGCTTTTTTTTTTTTTTTTTTTAAATGTTCTTCCACATTCTTCCTTCACCCCATGGATGTTTATTTCCCACAATACTGTGACCATTTTCCAGTGAGCTGGATCCACGGGGCCAGTCTTTCCTCCCACCCTCTTTCTTTGAAACATGGTTTATCAGGCTCACTGCTGTCATTTCTCACTCCTGCTGGCACATCACAGAGAATGCTATTAGTGAGCAGACAGAGCAGGACCACAAAGGAAAGACAGAGAAACGAAGACCAGATGCTGCCAGAGGTTGAAAAAGCAGAAAGTGACTTCCTGTCTAGAAACCAGAAAAAACAGGGAAATTCCAGATTCTTAGTGCAACATAAGATATCGGTGCATCAGACAGTCTTTTAATACTATTTGAAAGCATACAGTTTTCTCTGTTCTTAATCTAACGATGCATTCAGAGACATTTCAAAAATTCCTATCCCTATTTACAGATAGTGAAAGAAAAACACAGCAATATAGGACAATATGATTTGATAATATAATTAAAGCCCGTGTTGTAACAAATTCATAAGGGACACTGTTCTGCCTATCCAGACACCACCAGTTCCGCCACTTCTGCCCTGCAGAAGTGTAGAATGAGATGTGATTTCCCCACTACTACTACATTTCCCTGCCAAAATGCGTATTCAGAAAATAATTAAATAAAGAGTAGGGTAGGTCAGTTCTGGTATGAACATGAAGCTATAAGCAAACTGCTTCCAAGAAAACCAATAACAAATCCCTGCAATTATCATGATGTCAATGCACAGCTCTCCAGCTAGAAGAATTCCTGCAGTATAGCTCGAAATGCATTTATGTGCCATGATTTTTACATTAGGTAGATTTCCCTGTTGCAGGAAGAAAGCTGCTGGAGTGAGGATCAGCCAGATTCAAGCGTGCTGAACAGAGGGGGAGGGATGAAAGGAATGAAAGCAGTTATCAAGGCATTTGCAAGTAGTGAGCTCTTGGAACAACATTAGAGTTGAGGGTCATGGGAAACAGAAGCTTTGCTCACCCTTCTTCCTGGCAAAGTTTTCTGCACTTGGGCAACAAAGTAAAGTGTTTTGTAAGAGCAGAAGAGGGAGGGAATTAAAAAGTAAAATAAAATGTGTATATTTAGCTCATTAAAAAAAATACTACCACTTTGCTTTAAAGGAAATGAAACACTTTCTATAAGGAATTCCTTCATGCTCTTAGTGCTCAGGCACACAACACTTGATTAGAGTCCTTTGATCAGACAACTAATATCACAGTCACATGGATTTCAGTGTTGCATACAACATTATTATTTTTACAAACACAGATGCACACACAAACAGATGCAAGGAACATCTGTAAACTCTTGTTTACAGAGTCAAACATGCACTTAGAGACAGCGAGGACAGAACTGAGGCAGGATTTTGTCCCATGAAGTTGAGTGGCATCAAATGTCTCTACTAAACTTGGCCTGAAGAAGTTTCTTGCACTCTGACAGTCTACCATAGCTCTGATTCACTGCTTCTCACCTCTCAGGAAGAACGGATATAACATAAAGCATCAGTTTAATTTAGAAAACTTGCTTAACACAGTAGTTAAAGTCCTTTTCTGCCTTTAAAATATGAAAATATAAAACGTATTGAGAATATGCAGAGATGAGAGTCACGAAAATACCTATGAGCCTTACAACATGCTTTTGAGGGTTTAAACTAAATTGCCCACAGTACACAAAACTCTGAAGTCTGTTAACAAGATATCTACGTCTTCATATGGGTAAAACCAACCACACAAAACAAGCTTAATTAAATTATGAAATGCACAACTGCACATCTTTGTTTCACCACATCAGCTCTTGCTTGCACCAATCAGGAATCAAGTGTTCTAAATACATTTGGTGTTAACTCCAATTTACATGTGATACTATTTCTTCAACAGTTCTGAAATACTTTTTTTTTTTTTTAATCTTACATACTTTCCAGTTTTATTTGATTCAGCTTGAGAGAACAAATAAGAAACATTGCAAAAAGTAGAAGCAACATTGCAAAAAGTAGTAGTCATATTAAATTTCTCTCCATATACAAAGCTATTTCAAAGAACAGGCTGTTCATATTTTCTGCAGGAAAAAAAAAGAACTATATTCAGTGTCTTTCACTGAAATCTGTCTATTTTTTATTAATTCAAGTAACTTCTAAGAAGGACAAACTAGGCTTCAACACGTTTCATTTACTGCTTTATTACTTTTTTTCAACTTTTAAAACCCTGGAATTTTGTTCTACTTTCCTGTCGCTAAATGATTTAGGAATATACGATAACATCCTCTCCTTATCTTCCTGGCAGAGTGATATCCTTTAATTCATAATCTTAGCATCCATTAGTACTAGTACTGTTTACATTATGGCATGTGTAATGAGTTCTGAACCGACTGCTATCACTTAGGAATGAGATCTCGTCATTATAACATCTATTACAATAATTATAATAGATTGTTTTATTACTTTATGCTCAGACCCAGACAAAAAGCAAATCAAACATTAGGAATTATGAGGAATTAGGAAAAAAAAAAAAAAGGAAACAAAATAGAAATACCAGAAATATATGGCACTTCATCAATTCATGGTAGCCCTGTATTTGAACACGTAGATTTTTTTCTCAAATCCACCCCCAAACACCTGAGAAAGTTACAAACAAACATGACAAGGGTAGGTAACAGTAGAAATACCTTTCTTAAAGAAATGAAAACACACACTAGCAATTTTCAGCCTGCAAAAGACTCAGTCTAGGGAGTCACACGCTAAGAGCTCTACAAAGTCACACATGGTACAGAAATGGTGACCGCCTCTTCCAAAGTAGAAACAAAAGGGTATCTAATAAAGCTGGCAAGAAGCTAGCTCAAAACAAACAAAGACGATACTTTTTCATGAAATGAGTAATTAAATCATGCAAGTCCTTGCCATCGGATAGTGTGGATATTAAAAATTTATGTGGGTTCAAGATAGGATTAGACAAGTTCACAGAAGCAAAATCCATTGAGAGCTATTAAAGGCATAACCTCTTGCTCAGGAAATCTTCAAGGCACAAATTGCTGGAGGCAGCGGAAATATCACTCCATTCTTGCCTGTTCTTATACACTACCCTAGGCATTCAGTATTGTGTGTGAGGGAAAAAATACAACTCGCTCAGCACAGCACTTCTATCTGGAAACAGGATATAAGGCCAGATAAACCTTGGGTCTGACCCAGCACAGTCATTCTTATGCTTTTTGTGAAGCATACAAGTCTCGCTACAAGAGCTTGAATGATACACCATCAGCTGATCACCACCACCTACCAGGAGGAGGTCATCACACACAGACAAGCCAGAACAGCAGCATGGTTAAGCACTCTATCGACCTCAATACAGAGCCACCTATTCAAGCTAAAAATCACCAGCAGAGGAGGGGGGCTGAGTTAACCCAGCTGATTTTGCATTGCATCATTTAAGATCTAGTCCGCCGGCTGAACTATGCGAGATATTCTCCATCGGGGGAACAATGATGCATGGAGAGAGATCTTTCACTGCTCCAGAGACCAAGGAGATGGACCACTGTGCCTTCAGTCATGTTACAAGGCTGCAATTCTTCCAGGACTTGTTTAGTTATATATGCTAAGCACAAATTTGGACAGTAAAAATAATTGCATTATTAAGTAGCAAATAGGGGGCAAAAGTTTATTTAGGCTACCAGCCAAGCACTCAAAAGGCTTCAATGAAGATTGCTCGTGCAGCTTTAGCTCTTCCATGCTGTGCTTACACACGCACTTTATATGCGCCCTCTTCCTCCAAAACATTTCCTAACTTAGTTCTTAGCACAAGGGCGGTCACAAAGTCAGCAGCTATTCAATACTTGTTTTCTCCCTAGAGTTCAGTATTCCTCTATCCTCTTCCCCTCCCACTATTGCTTACTGCATACCATCCAAGGCCTGTAATGAATACAAAATTATCTCAGCCTTCATACAAGCCAAGTCTACAAAGACACTGAAATAAATGTATTTCTATGTAATATGTAACACCACTACCCCATTTTACAGACGGAGATGTTGAAAGCTTGACTGCCTAAGGCTACGTCCTGAACTGGTGATTAGGCAGCCCCTTCTGGGTCCCTGCTTTATGCCCATCACTCCAAATACCATTCCCTTAGAGCAGGAGATGCTAACCAGAGCTGGAAAGAATGCAGTTCCACACACTTCCCTGTCTCCATAAAAACCTTAACTTTTTTTTCCAGAGGACAAAATTTTAAAAAAGCAAAGCTTTCCACTAAAAGGAGGGAAGAAACTCTGATTTCATTAAAATGTAAAAACTAGTTTTGATCCATTTAATGCAGACTCTACATAACTCCCAAGCACCTCAGCTGCAGCCGTTAGTGCTCTGTAGCTTTTTCAAGTCAGTCTTCAGAAAAAGTGAGGAATATACCCCACACGCAAACATGCTTGCTTAGTTAACAGGCACTTGCTAAAATTTGGTTGAAGCATCTCAAAAAAAACCCAAACAAACAAACAAAACCATCCTACAGCAAAAACTGGACAAAAGAGTTTTAACGGTTTGCACCATTAAAAAACAAACACACACTTTTGGCTTTTCCTAACTGGAGTAGTTTACATTAAAGTAAAACTCTCAACATAGGATTTCTGCATGTAAAATGCTTCAGTTGGCTTTCAAGTGCAATAGAATTTTATTTCTTACTCTACCAATTACAATAACTCCTATTAACTGTAGGATTTGAATCTGTAACCTCTCCACATCTCAAGCTCAAAGAATTCGTATTCTGGGGAGCAGGCACCACAGAAAACAGACAATCTCTCTGCCTGCATACAGGTCCCAGGGGAAGCCCAGGCAGGTTTTCTCCCACAGAAACGGGAAACGCTCCTTCTGGAACGATACAGAATACGCTGGGATAGAGAGTATACACAGAGGTATACTCTCAGCCTGAGGCAGTTGTGTGTGATTAAGGCACTCATAAAGCAAAATTTGATGTTTAACCATATACCTCAGGACTGTATTTTTATGCAGTGCCTGGAGCATTTCCCTCACGTCGTTTGGAGAAATGACCACAACGCCATTTCTCTCCCAGCATGCTGTAAGAAGCTGCGCTTGGAACAAACGGCTCACAGCTCGTGGGGTGGCCGGATTTCCACTTCAGCGTGCTCTCCTCTCCCTTTTCCCAACCAAAAACAGCTTAAAGGAACTGTAGATTCCATTGCAGAAGGCCAGAAGTGCTTAATGCAATGGCCCCTTTATCCTCCATTCAACACAAAAGGAACATTTCCAAGAAATTACACGTTTCATAAGAAAGTGGGAAACCTTAGTAAGGTTAAAAACAAACAAATTCTATGACTAGATGCAGTTCTGAAATCGTCAGTTCTTTTGCAAAGAGAACTGGAAATCTCTGTAGAGGAAAAAAAAAAAAAGGTTTGGTTACTCTAGGAAACAACATCTATCGCTTGCAATGAGTGATATGAGCTGAAGTGGTGGAGCAGAGATATGGGAGGCTAGATTTTGGAGGCTGCACTTCTTCCCCCATCACATTGTAACCCATAGTTTAGTTAGTTACATGTTATTTAGTTATATCTTATAAAAAATGCAGTATTTCTTCTTCTTACGAGCATGTAAAATGCTTAGCCACAATGGATAGTCTTTTCAGTGCTCAATGTGTGTCTGCTGTAATCCTGTTCCATCTTCAGTCAAGCACATAAGTAAATATGAATCAATGAACAGCCCATGATTTTTGCTTTACGCAAGGGACTGCGGGAGTAGCCAAGTAAAACACTCTCTTCCTAAAACGTTAATGTTAGCTTTCTTGACATAAGTAAAAAGAGCACATTAAAATATTAGTTGAAAGAGGAGAAAAACATTAACACTAAATAGAGAGAAAAATTGATTTTTTTGGATCTGTTTATTCAAAATTATAGCATGTAATAAATGGATCGTTTTACAAATATCTTTGAGACAACACTTTGTTTCTCCAAAGAAATCATTCTATTTTGTTAATTGTTTCTGAATTAAGGACCCCCAATCTACATACTGTCTGGACAGACCATAATGACCCCTGTTGACTGTTGTAATAGCTCATGTACTGAGTGAGGGCTGTGATTCTCTGGCTCCCTGAACATACCATATATCAAAACATCTCTTATCAAGTCAGATATTCATGAAGACAGGCTCGCTAAATCCTTTTACAAGCACCTTTCAATATAAGACAGCACTCCTAGGATCCACATAATATAGACAAGAATCCAGAACACCGATATAATCAGAGATACTGCAATGCAAGCTGGTCATGCTCACTACCGCTCCAGAGCGGCCAACGAGCTAGTAAGTTTAACTTGGCTACCGCACCCTCAAGCCAAATACAGAAATTAATCTTGCGAGTTCTGCTGTCAATTTTCATAAAGGCTGGATAGGGTGGAAAAAAAAATTCACTGTGGAATATTACTTATAACTTTGGCACAGATTGTGTTCAAGATTAATGCAGGAAATAGTAATTCACAAATAACACAAAAGACAGAATATAGGAGATCACATAAATAGCCTCATTAAACATTACTGTCATATTAGTTTTGTAGGCCACCAAAATACATTCAGAGTTTTAAGAAAAAGCAGAAACCGTGTCAAACAAAAGCTTAGACTTACAGTTCCAAATTCTCAAATAATGACATTCAGGTTGCCCGTTTCATTTTATTTGTCTGCTTCCAACACGAAAAATTAAACCTATCGTCCCTTAAAGAAAAACACAGTCCAATAAAAACCATCATATCTTCTCCCTTACCAACAAAATGAGTAAAATTTTCAGCTCAAGAATCCTTCTTGAACTGAATTTTCCAGTGGCTAAGTGATTATACAGCTGCTAGCTTTACTAGTTTGTATATAGCTTTCCAAAATTTACTTGATGAAGTGATTTTAAAACTCATGCTTTTGCGCCACTGAATGAAAAAATAGAACACGACTCCATGTATGACAGTCAGGTTTTGTTTTTCATTTTATCCCCACAGATAAGTGAAGCTGAAGGCTTTTAAGTTGAAGTTTTAATAACTGAATAGGTTGCACGCTGTATGCATAAATAATCTTGCAAAAATAATCAAAATTGTATTTACTGCAATAGCACAAAACAGTACAGCTATCTGCATATTTCCTTGTCGCTGAAGTCCACATGACTGCAGAAGGGTCTGATAAAATTCTTCCTAATAAAACTTATCACTGATACAAGTTATTTTAAAATTAAATGCAGAAGACTGTGCTCTATAGATGATATCCAAAGTAAAAAAGACAACCTCAAAAATATAAGGTATAGCGTTTCCTTTTGGTGAGCATTATACAATAACAGAATGATATACCTACTATTAATTGGAAATAGTTCACAAAATGAAGAGTGCTGCATCAACTCAGAGATACTAGAGAAAAAATACGTAGCTTGCACTAAAAAAAAAGATAGACAGAAAACTTATTACCCAGCCTTTAAAAAATAGCCTTTGACCATTTAGTTAAGCATTACAAGTATCTATAGGCACAAGTGACAAATAACAGTTTTATAATTTAGGTAACTTTGTATTTATGCTAAAATTTAACTTTTATAAATACTTTCATGCTTGGCAGAACATGTTTTCAGAATGGTCTATGATCCTATTTTTGCTATGGAATTTTACACTTTAAAAGATAAACAGAAGAACAAAGCCATTGAGTCTCTAGATCCTGACTTCTTCAAAAAAATCCAGATTCCTAGTGGTACACCTAAAGGCCATAATCTGGCAATAGACATAATTCATCACCATCTCTTCGGTTCACTTCGAAGGGTGGAGAGAGTCTGACATCTTTTTTAGGTGTGGAATTACTAAAATACATTGTTTCCTAGAAAAGTACGATTTATTTAATTCTTCCTTAGGACTGTATGTTTAAAGGAGAACAAATCCAAAAAATGAATTCTGAAGTGGGAAAAGACCAAAACAATTTTAACCTTTTTCTGAAAGCTTTGGAGAAATGTGCACATGTACTAACAATGCACATCACTACACTTTCACGATTAGTATTTCCTAAACTGCCAGAGTTGGGGCAATCTCTGATATCCAAGATGCTGTTTCCACCCCTCCTATATTTGGAACCCTGGAGAATCTTTTTCCAAAACCTGGGCTCATGTTTTCTGGTCTGTCTAGAAGCCCGAAAGATTTTCCTTTCTTCTTGAAACCCGCACACAACCCTTTGAACTAATTCTCCATTTTCAAATGCTAGCTGTAATACTGAGTTTCTCTCCATGACTTCTAGGAAAAAATATGTTAGTCCAAAAGCTCTCCAATAAACAAAGGGGGTAAAATTGGTTTTGGTTTTACTCTCCAGAAATGTAGCTGCTTGGACAGCAGCTATTCACACTAACCATTCTTCACTCTCCCGATCCAAACGCGTAATTTGCAGATGCAGTATTCTGCACCTTTTGAGACATTCAGTTCAATAGAAATTCATTAGAATTATGAGTTGTGAATAGGCAGATCCCTCAAACAATACAGGCTAACAACTTCAAAATCATTTTTCTCAATTTTATTCTTTCAAATATTTTCAGACAGCTATCAAGACACTGTACACTCAAGCTTTTGTTAAGCAACAATAATAACAAAGAGAATCACAGACAAGAAAATGATACATTCCATCTGTGAGTTGTTATTTTTCTAAAGGAGGGTGGAATAGGGCAAAAGGAGATAGAGTTCAAAAGCATTACAAAGTTACTGTTTCTATATTAGAGCTATTGACACTTCCTTTAGGTCCAAGATAATTTCTGGACCTAAAAGGAGCCTTACTATTTAATAGAGCCATAAAAAAAAAAAATCTGGAAATTGGGTTTAAAAGACAGTGTCATCATTGAGTAACATATTTTGCTGCTGAACGAGATGTTCATAATCAGCTTTGACGCTTTATTTTCTCTAAGAGCAGGAAAAGGATCTTGTAACACTGTAACATTGTACCATTGTAAAATCATCTTGTAACTCATTTGTAACATTGTAAAATGGCAGGGAAATAAGAGGATAGACAAAAATTAAACTTGGAAAGCACACACTAATGCACATACATAGAAAAAAAATCTCAATTATATTCAAACAGTGATGGGATTTGCATCAGCTTTAATACTCTGGGAAGATCTTGGAATCACTGCAGACAGTTCTTTAAAGACGTTAACTCAATGATCAGTAACAGTCAAAACTATCAAGGCTTACTAGAGGAAGAGAGCACAGAACAAGACAATATCATTATTTGATTATATATAACTCTGAACACAGCATGAAGTTTCTTGCCAATCCCTCTCAAAAAGGGCACGGTGATCATGGAAAAAGGCATAAAAAAGGTTGACAAAGGACAATCAGAAGTTCAGATCAAGTAACTTAAAAGCAGAAACCAACTAGACTAGAACTTTTCAGAGTGTTTGGGAAAAAAAATGTAAGAAAGGAGAAAGATGGAGAAAGATGTACCAAAGGTCTTTAAAAAACGAACAGCACAGACAATGCATATAAGCAACAGTTACTATTTCTGACAGAACAGAATTACCATAATCAAACGAAACAATCAAGCAGCAAGTGTAAGACCAACAGAGGAAACAGAAGAAGCTTTACACATGCAGTACATCATTAAACCACGAAACTGCCAAAGCAAGCTGTGGAGTCTACCAAGATAGATGGATTTAAAAGCAGGCTTGGCAAATCCATATCTGAAAAAAGGCTATTTGAAGATATTTAGGGACACTTTCGTGAGAACATACCTCAAGCACTCATCTGATGTGTTTTAGAAGTTGAGTACTTTAACATGGGCTACCAGCTGACCAGCTCTATCCTCAAGGCACGCTGCATGGTTGTTCTCAAAACTACAGAGATGCTGACACATCTCTAAAGTATAACAGCCTCATAAAAATTGAAACTTGAATTTCAAGAACAATAAGATACTGGCTGAATGAATTAGTTTCACAGAGAAACAATCATGTTTTGCTGAAACTGAGTAACTGTTGTGTCTTATCACTTTATTTAAAAAAGGAAAAAGACAGAAAAAAAAAAAAAAAGACCATTCCATATTCTTGACATCCTTTTAGAACCAGAAAGTAGCTGTTGGAGAGATAAAATTCCATGTGGTAGCCCTGGAACTCCAAAATAGGAGGAGGGGGGAAAAAAAAAATTACCCCCCTCCCCCCACACACAAATCCCTCCTCCTAAATTTTTCAATCAGGTACAGATAAAATACTTACATTGGAACACTGGAATGAATAAGGAATTAACGGAGCTTCAATATCCATCTTTAAATTGCCAACATATATTTTTTAATGAAGATGAACAAAGCAATATGAAAAAATTTATCATATCAACAAGATAGTTCATTAGAACTGTAATATTACACAGTATAAGATGACTAACATTTTTAAAAATTCAACTTCATTTCAGTACAAATCTGAATAATTTCTTTGACTTCATCACAAAAATTGCTGAACCCCTTCATTGCTATGTTGTTAAAAAACAAAAAAATCAAAGAGAGTACTAGAGACTAACCATCTCTTTTAAGTTCTCCCTCCTACCTTTAAAAAATGCAAAAAAATGCAAACAACTTTTTAAATACAGTATTTAACTTATTTATAAATATTTGCACATCTTTATTTTAAAATAAAGTCATCTACAGACACTGACGTGGAAGTCAAACTCTCCATAATACTTAATGGCCCCTTAACAAAGTACTCAACACAAACATATACAGTAAAAGCCAGGCCACATCAAATTACTATTTTGGTAGACAAAGGCAAAAATTAAGGAAGATAAACCCCCCAAAGCCACAGCCATATTTATTGATATATGATTGAGGCAAGAAGAGAATAAGGACCGGGCAATCAGTGTAATTTTTATATATGCCCAGAATCCAGAGGTGGGATTTAATACTCAGAAACCCCACCTCCACACACCCAGTGGCTCAGACCCTCATAGCCCCTATCCCCATTCACTGCACTGAGCCCTTCTCCCACTTCCCAAAAGCACTTTCCCAAAAACATTCGCTTGCTATGCTGGAAATTAAAAGACTAAAGCAAGACAATGCCCCCAACATACATACGATTAACGAGTTGTTGCTCTCTGCTGACTAAGACTACCTTCACATATTTAATTACATTTGTAGGAATACGTTGTTAAGTGCCATTTTAATTTACAAAAGGATAAGATAAATGTTTCTCATACCATGCAAGTTCCTTTGGGCACATTAAACATTAAAGAAAATATTCCAAGATTGATGCTTAATCAAGCAACACACTGTTCATAGGGATACATAAAGATTCCTCAAGACAACTGACAAAAGCAGGAATGAAACCAACTCTTCCTTCTGTAATGCTCTTGAAGTCACAAGGAGCATTGAAGACTGCAGTTTATCACTGAAAACAAATCAAAAATGTTTTTGATTGGCAATGAGAACAATAATCATGTTATACAGTTAGCATAATGAATATTTTACTGCTGAATGATTTCAGAAATTTGGGAAGTGTCAGAAAGCTGGTGAAAAAAAGATGTGATTTTTGTAAATCTGGGATGATTACCACTGGGACACTCTATGTTGCATTAACAGACAAGAGTACTATAACCGAATCAAAAAAATAAATAATCAAATCATTGCTGTGTGCTGTGGCAATAAAAATAAAATAATATATTAACTTGCTGTATTTCAGTTACACAGAGAAGACACTAGACAGAAGAAGTAGTATGAAATATGATGTAATATCACACAAGAATTAAAAAACAAAAACAAAAAACAAAAAAGCAGTTGCTCTTCAGTTTGCACGGAAGCAAAGGAACCAAATGAAGGAAAACTAAAATGGTAAAGTAGATTATGATATTAGGACTATATAACTGGGGAATTTCAGGGTTAAATTGACTTGGACCCGAGATTTCAACTAGAAACAGTCGCTTGGGGATGCGAAGAAAAAGAAAGGGGAAAGGGGGAAAACTCATATTTGCACTTCCCAATCAAAAACTACACAAAGGAACACTAAGCAATGACTTAAACATGGCTTTAATGGCTTCTCTTCAAACCTGCAATCTACAGATAAATGAAAGGTGGTAAGACTTAGATATAAATGATCTCAGTTCCTTTCTCCAAAGGAGAATGAGTTGCATCATACCAGCTAGTGCACACACAATGGTGTCTTCAAGGAGCTAAGCGAAAAGAAAAGATAAATTAATGCAAGACTTTTGAGTTTGCATTTTAATTTATCAGGAAATCTCTCATCATACAAAGAAGTTTGGACTATGTAAACAGAAAATGTACCCTTCTTCACAAAATGAATTCACATTCGCATTTCACATTTGACCTTAGAATCCTGAACAGCAGGAAGACACAGCAGCTCTATACTTCCATTGCAAAAAGCCAACCACACTGACTGTACTGTGAGAAAATTTAATGAAGTCTAACTATAGGCCTTATATTTTTGCCTACAACTCTTTGTTTGGAGACACACTTACGAGATTTTACATCAGTTATCTGTTTATTTTCAGATTAACTCAGTCATGGTAGGAGATGACTATACAATATGAAATACACTATATACAAATTTCTCAACTATGAGAATTTTAAGATGCTTGAAGTACTTCAGATAGTTTCTATCTCAATAGACTAACAAGTTGAGCTAGTAACCTTGCTTTCCTAACATTAAGAATCTTTCAAAATTGCTATCTTTACATACTTGTAGCACAGAAACTTAAATTGAGTATATTTATTTAGTGTCTGTATATAAGGAAAGAACGATAATATCTTCAACTGCTTGAGTTCGTTTCAATGCACATTTGCACATCCGTATGTAAGCACTCAGAAATAAACCAGCCAATCTAGTATTCAAAAATTAAAAGAAAAAAAAAAAAATCATGTGACTGTAATTACAGTAAAACAGTTTTAAACCATGTAATGATAATCCCTAAGTAACACGGGAACCAGAAGGAACCATTCAAGGCCTCATTTAAAAGCATTTCAAAACTTGATAACCATTAGATTAATTAGAAGATGTCTGCAGGGTTAATTCTTCCCAGTTTTCAAGATTCCACATATACATTCAAGCAGTGGATAGTACCTGAAAAAATGTCTTTCTAAGACCAGAGAGAACCAACGTGATCACCAAGCCCAACTACCACTGAACAGAAATTTCAGGACTTCCTACTTCAAGTCCAATAGGTAAAACTGTACTGTTCATGTCTTGGAAAAAAAAAATCTAAACAATTTAAGAACTTCCAGCAATAAAAAGTCCATCCTAACCTTAAGGAAATGTCTTATTAAATAAACAGTTATACATTTCTAATCTTAATTTGCATCGCTTCAGTCAGCACTTGGATCTTCACATACCTTGGTCTGCGGTACGGAGAAACTTTCTATCAAACATTTGTTCTGTGATCCAAATAAATTTGTAACTTTCTCTTTGAATTAAGCAGTTGCAAAAAAACACGCATTATGGTGCTTATGGTTTAAAAGGAGCTTGAGCATTTTCACAGATTGTCTCTGACCCTCTGCAGTTTTTCAGCATCCTCCCTACAACATGAACTGCAGGACGAGACTTGGACAACACTCACCACCAAATATAGCTATTATTCATGCAACCTGCAGCTTATACATGCAAGGATTATATGATGTTTCTAGCATCTGTCAGTCTGCAAGCTCATGTTCAGCTCATTAACCACGCTGATCCCCCTCCTGCAAAAACAAAGTGTTTTTCATTGTCATTGTTAGCTGCCCTGTTGGTATGCCATGCAAAAACATACATTAACTTCAGCTGTACTCTGGTGTGCAGTTAAGCAGTCACTGCCAACCAACAATAACTTGTCCAGCCACTATTCTTCCCCCAAGCCACTAGCTTCCAGGGTCACTTGCACTCCCAGGCTGCCCTGTACTCTAGCAGCACACTCACTTCCGCAGCCACATAATGAACCAAATCAGGAAACTGAGAGAGGTGAAAAATTATTCAGCAAAGATTAACGATTCGTTTAGTTCCCTGATCCAGTATAGTTCACAGCTGCGCAAACAGCAATACTAGAACCACTTACAGGACAAAACAAGGGTGGAAACAAACTCTAAGAGTGGGAAAGGAGGAAGGGGTCGGCTCTGGGGGGTTTCCGCTTGTTTATTTAGCGGCGGAGCTGGCTTAAAATTACGCATCAAAACATGGCTTCAGACAGGTACCCTCTAGTAACCTCTTTTGGTCAGAAATTCTGGGAGAATTATGGGACAACTGAACCACTCTTCATTGCTACTCACAGAGGATGGCACAGAGACTCAGGTGCTAGAAGAGAACAGAGCAGAATCCAGAATTACTGCACAGTTATAGTCTGACCTGCAACAGACAACAGCTACGACCACAGTTCTTAAGGACAGGAAAAAAGACTATATCTCAATTCACCTGATAAAATACAAGCCTCACAGCTTCTCCCCTCCTACATGGGTATTTTTGTTACATAGTAGGGACTGGCCTAGAATATGCAAGGTAAGTCTCAGGTTATTTTATCAGATAGTTTTTTGTCAAATTATGTATTCATAAGTAATCACATGCTCATTCAGTTTAAAATTAAATGCAAGAATAAGCACATACACAAAAAAAGTCTGTAACAAAAGTTCTACATTTCAAAAAGCCAGAATCTGTGTAATTAACCTGACATTGGAGATGACTATATATGGAGAAAGTCTAAACATATATTAGAAGTCACCTTGCATTTGCACCTTAGTTACAAGAAAACAACTCTATGAAAGACATCAAAGTTAACTGGAGGAATAACCATCTGAAGAAACGATATGGAGATGTAAGCAGAGGATCATGGATTGAGGTGAAAAAAAAGAGATCAATATTTAAAGCAAATGGTTATGTTATATTCAAAACATATCTGCATGTAGATGCATTTTTTAAAAATTAAGTCAACCAGGTTTTGTACCAAAAACTAGCTGAATTCCAACAGCTTAGCCAGCAATCATTGTAGTGCTGGGTCACTTTTGCAGGCTCTAATACAGCCCATACGCTCATCAGTAACAAGATAGTTTCAGCCTAGTTAAGGGTAATTTCACAAATACAGCCCCCCACTTGGAAAATGATAGTTCTGTGCCAAAGGTAAACTAATGTAGAAATTTATTAAATAAAAAGAAACAACTTTTTACCTTTAAAAGTCAAAGGAGAACACAAATAAGAATGAAGGCCAATGAGCAGTAAAAATAGCACAGAAACAGACACAGTCCAAAGATTCAAGTACGACCCAAAACTAAAATTAATATTCAACTTCCATTTGCATCAACTTCAATGCTATCTATATGAAAAAACCAAGAGAAATTCATATGAAGGTGTATATAAAAAATACAAAATAATCACACTATCACATTAATATGAAAAACATAAAGAACCTAGCCTCAAACAGGAGTTGGGACAAATATTGTATTCCTTATAACACTAAAAACCTAAACACATGAAAAGATAAACTAGGTACCCAAGATTTTTAAATCAATCAGATCAAGGAGTCTTCTACGGCAAGGTAGCAGATATATGCTCATATTTAAGAAATAAAGATACCAATCCAACAAGCATGGTCCATTATTTCAACCTTAAAAACGTGCAATTATTTAGAACATTTTTTGAAGGAAAGAACAATTAAAGTCTAGGAAATGAATAGAAAAATGGGGTAAAAGGCAACACACGTTTACTAAAGGTAAAGTGTACCAGTTCAGAAGACGTCTTTCTTAGATAAAGCAATGGATATTAAAAACACCAGCACCACACCAGGACAGATTTAACTAACCAACAGTAAAGTGCATGGTACGAAGACAACAGAAGTTTATTAGGGTGGAGAAAGGGAGAACTTGTAGGAAAGCTATAGGAAGCAACAGGGAAAAGGCTGTGCTGCAAACGTCCAACCAGAGGAATGTCGTTACTGGATATTATTTAAGGAACGATGTTGAGAAAAAATCTCCTTTATTTCTCCAACCTTACTTTGATGCCAACTTGACACAAGACAGGGAGGCATTATCAACACAGAACACTGGAAAAGTGGTGAAAAGATGGAGAAGAAAAAAGGGGAAAAATGAAATTGACAATTGGATAAGTTTGAGAACAAGTGTAAAAGAAAATGAACTGAAAGCAGCAGATCACACATTTAAAGACTAGTATACGGTGTGGGGTTTTTTTGTTTCTTTTTATATCATAATTTTCACATTCCTAAGTTAGAACAGTATGCAAGAATGGCTAACTCTGCTAGACAGAGGAACAAAAAACATATAAGTGAAAAATCTGCAAAAAAAAAAAAAAAAACCCACGTGATCCCAAGACATATTAAGACTGTGGCATACAGCAGAAAGAAGAAACATACTAACATGCCCAATATCTTATGGAAGAAAATTCGATGACCTAGGAGGATATCTTCAGTCACAGGTCTTCAAAAATTATAGAAAGACACCCCTTAGAAGGTTGGGGTTTGTTGTGTGACACATTGGGTTGTGTGTTTGTTGTTTGTGTTGTGTGCGACACATCTGATTTATTTAAACACACCCCTTGGCAGAGGAAGCAGTCTGAATCCCCATACCTAACATCACTGCACAGCACAGGAATATTCATCCTTCCTCAAGTGTTTGCCTCCCAGTGTAACTAAGACCTAAATACAGAGCAGGATATAGGTATTGCAGTTCCTGCTTCTTTTAGACATCCTCTAGACTACTAGAATCGGAGTAATTTAGATGATCTGATCCTCAGTGGAAATACATGGGAAGTTAGCCGTACAAATATACAGTTCACAGGTATCCAAGGAAAAAGTAGTCATTTAAATGAGCTGGGAGAAAACAAGTAAATTCATGAAGATGCAATCAAATATCTCACTCCAAGGAACTTCTCAGCTCTCTACCGTAAGAGCTCAACTATTAAACGCCTTCTTGAATTAGGGACATGCTTTTCTCCCAGCAGACAGGAGGGGAGATATCTGCCTCTACCCACCTCTACTGACCTGTTTTAAATTGTCATCTGTCTGTAACTTCCATCTCATGCAAAAGGTCACTAGCTAGCAAACTAAATCAGTCACTCCCTCAGCATCCGTTTCTACAACGGCATCAACTTGTTTCTACAACTCTCTCATTTAAGCAACTTGCCAAAGATGAAATATCATCATTAGTAGAGCCAGATATATCACATAGACTTTGCAGCACCTTGCACTCTGCTTTGCATATTAAGCTAAAAGAAGATAAGACTTCTGAAGGCATGAGAATTCCCATACTCTTTTCCCATGCCTGAATTATACTAACAAAATACCAGCACAATAAGAACACGTTGCTTAAGTCTTTCACGTCCTGTGAAAGACAAGTTTGCATAATTCAGGACAGAGAACCAATTTAAGTTGATAACTTGCAACTGATCTGAAGAACTATACAATAATGTAGTCCACAGTTCATAAGGTACTAGGTACTATGAGAAGTGTTATCTTTCTAATGAAAGCCATTTGCACTTCACAGGATGCAAACGGGAGGTTAGATTACGGCCTAATAATACTTCAATATCATATTAATATAGGAGAGGATCAAGCTATCTTTTCCACAAGTTTTATATTTACTTGATTGCTACTGTTTGTAAAGTCCTGAATTTTTTTCACCTTACATAATATATTTGAGGAATTCATAACACTACATAGTTAGGAGAAGATTAAAAACACTGATTCCATTTAATAAATTGCTGCTTTCCCAGAATATGATGAGCAAAGATCAAACTTGTGCACAACTATTATCTTATTTCTGCTTCCCCTACTTTTTCTTCTATTCTCCTGAACATTTAAAACAAATTCAAAAAGGCTTAGAAACGGGCTATTAAAATGACTAAGAAACTGAAGAAACTCTTGTGTGAGAGGGTGAGAACAGCTTGTTCAGGCTAGCAAAAGGACATGATCATTCCAAAGCAAATCAGAGTAAACAGTGTAGAAGAGTGGAGCGAAATAAAAAATGAGTACAAACAAGTTAGAATTTCCAGATTAAATATATTTTTAATGAGTTACTCAAACCTCCAAGCAACAAGGTTCTAAAATAGCCCTCTAGCAGGAATACTAAGGATAAAAACTGCTTTTAAAACAGATTTTGACAAGTAAGGATTACATGACACTAGCAGGAGACAGGATTAACAGCAAAGGAAACCCAAGATACTCCTAAATACCTAATTCCTCCGTATTCAGAATGTTTTTATAATGAGAGTTTTGAGACTATAGGAAAATATGAATATAAAGGGAATGGCAAAACACTGTTTTACATATTATTCCCATGGAAAGAAGGATAGAATTATCCTCTGTATTTTTCACAGAGGATGGATAGTAAGTTATTTACTGTTATAGGAAATTGCAAGTGGCTGTAGCACTTCTGCCCGCAAAACCCCAAGAGATCTGCAGTTCAATGACCGCAGCATCATATTTTCCATTGTAATAAAGACAATATTCATGAAGCAGCTGGTTTCTTATTAATAGAATTCATTTATCTTATTCATAGCAAATGAAACATGTAGTAGTCAAAAGCCAACTAGACTATTAAGAAACAGATTAAATTTGACCTTTTCAGAGACACTTTAAGTTTGAAATTCCTAGTTTAAAATAAATTGCACAATATTTTTTTAAAGTAGAGGCACCATTTCAAATGACATGTCAAACTCAATTATTCCTCTGTTCACCTGACATTACCCAATTGCAAAGTTTCTTTAAAGAATACCTGTTTCAATATTAAGGCACAAGAACACCCGTGTTGTGTTGTTTAAGCACTTCATTAACACAATATTAATTAATGACGGCATGGGAATTCACTTGTGAGGATTCCTGTTTCAAAATGAAACACTATATGATGGATAGAAAATACTGTTCCCAATCACTTCATGCTAGTATTTGTTTTGTTTTTCTCTATATAGTCTATTAAAGATAACACTATACAGACTGCAGCTGCTTCAAATACCAGAGGCAGTAATTAAACTCCTTCTCTGGCCAAGAACCAGCAAGTCATTGGTATCGTTGCACAAAAGGCTGAAGACTGTTAAAAGTGTTTTTGAAAACTGTCTATAACTGAGTGAAACACCAGCAGGAGCGGACTACACAAAGGCCTACCAGAAATCACAGAATAGTGAAGTGGCAGATGACTTTGAAACATTAATGACGATGCCTAAGGTTCAACTTTCTTTTAACTGGAAACTTTTCTAATATGTGGAAAGGCAGAGACTTACGCATTTTTGTATTACATAACTAAAAAAAAGAAAAGCAATCCACTTTCAAAGGCAATGTGTTTTATTTCTGAAATTCTCAAGAGGAAGCTCTACTTTAATAACTCCATGTTTACCGTCACGGGATCACATACGGAGTATGAGGAACCAGTGGTTTTACTTGAAATCTATATTAATAAAAGAGAATGGGAGTTACCAAACTTCAGCAGTTATTACTCAATGAACTCACTTCTGCTCCAGTTGGAATCTGGAAAAGACATTTTTAAAGATGCAATCACATGAAAATATGTGAGGCGAAGCTATCTGGGAAAACGTATCTCTCTGAAAAAGATACGAAGGTTTTTCTACACCAAAAGAAAAAAAAAATCCCAAGAGAGATAACAAAACCATTGGTTCTCATGTTGTAATTCAGCCATTATTTTTTTTCCAGACAGCTAACCTCCATGCATATAGCTAGGTTCATCACTGTACTTTTACTATTAGGTTTACGACACAAAGAAATCATCCATGAAAGCTGTATGTCAAAACAGTTTGGAGACAAAGCCATTTCTGTGTGGAATTTATATAAAAATTTAGTAAAAAAAAAAAAAAACACAATATTGTGAAAAAAAAAGACGTTTCCATCTTGTGCCTGTTTCTGAAGGTGTTAAACAGTCAGTGAAATAAAACAAAGGACTTCAGGTTACTAACTCAGAGAGGAGTAAAAACTCTCACAAAAATTAAGCATAGTAATTATGATTTCTTAAAGGCCTCTCCTAAGTATTGTTTATATTACATAGCTCTTTATCATTATTTACATCACAGCAGAATGCTGTAAAAGGTTTATCAATATCTAAATCACCTGAAAAAATGAGTGAGCTTTCACCTATTTAATCCCAAACTATATCTAGTTAGCATTTTGCATGCATGAACATGAGAAGAGAGAGGGCCTCAAAAATCAGAGGGAAAAACTGAAGGCTTCTGCACAGCAATACACCAGGAGACCACCAGTACAGCATACACGTTACTCTTCTGGATTGTTTAATACAATATTCACTGTCTTTGACAGAACAGTGGGCCTATTATGGACACTAAAACCATACAGGTCTTTTTATAATGATATTTTCTATATAAACTACAACAAACTTACAGACTAAGGGTTTTTTCTTCCCCCTATAAGGCAACTGAGAAGGAAAGAAATTACGAAGTATACTACAGGCAAAGAGTACAGGGGAAAAAGAGGCTTGATATTTCACCTGAAAATGAGCTGGAATCAATGAGAAGGAAAAACTTCAACTCTGACTCAGGAATCCAGCTGTATTAAGTGAAGCATTTGAGCATATCCATTTTAAGCATATGTCTGAAAGATCTATTAAATTAGGTGCCTGAAGAACTCACCAAATCAAGTTACCAAATAATCAGGAAGGTCAGTTGTACCAGAAGGAGATTATTTATTCTAGATTTTTTTTTCCAACTTACAAGTTAATGAACGTTAAAGACACAGAAATCCTCCTCCAGAGGCATCATGGAGTACTGTCGATCCTACTGAATTGTGACCACACACAGTTAACACTCTTTAGAAATGTAACTTTCTAAGATAACAGAAACATCCATTATATGCATAATTATGAACCTTTCAACTGACATCAATGTATCTATTACCTCAGATCACTAAAAACAAAACAAAAAAAAAACAGTCTCTGAACACCTGTTGTAGGACAAGGCTGAACTAAGCACGCTGGCTATACAAATGCGATGCTAACTAACTGAACTGGACCCTACAACCGCTGTTCTTCTCCCAGAAGTCTTTCGTGCCTAGAAAGAGGAGGAACCAAGGCAAGAATATGTTTGGGTCATTCCTAGCGTTATCAGCTCTCACATACTGCATTCACAATACTGCTGTTTTACAGCTCAGTATTATGGCCCTAGAAATTACTTTGGAAAGCAGGATTCTTAAGAATTTATACAGCAGAACCACACTAAAATAGAGTGTGACCTTAGCCTGGGACCATTCCAACAACTGACCTTCAAAATGTTTACATATTACATTACGTGTATTAGTTCTACCTTCAGTTTATGTGGAAACTCTTGTTACATATTTTAAACACTACATTTTTATAGTTATTTCTGTAGATAACAGCAAATATTCTGGAACTTTTAATACAAAAGTTTAATTCCATCTGAAAAACTACACACATACTGGAGTTTCCCATAATATCTTACATTTAGATAAATTAAAAGGCAATAATATTTACAAAGTGTATTAAGTCAAACTCACTATCTCTCCTGCAAATATGACCAGGAAAAGTATGTCCCCAAATCCACTTCCACTGAAGCTCTGCAGCAGTCCTAACTTTTCACTTAACAGAACTGACCCTCAAGAGTTACACATAAATGAAAAATCCTAGATCCTCTAAAGAGATAAAACATGGTAAATAAAGCTTGTTGGTATCCAGGGCTTCTAGCAGGTTATGACATTTTCAAGGAACAAATCATAAAAGTCCATTAGTGAAATTAACTACTTACTCCACTGTTTGATCAGATTTTCAAATTAGAAAAGGCCTTGCACTAACACCATTTTACACTCATTTCAAAGCAGAGTAGGAGCGCACCATAACAAACCAGAAGTCCTTTTCTTTACTCTAGGAAGCAAACTACTGCTTCTTGCCAAAACAAACATCTACATCAGAGTCTGTACTGTATAAAGCAGGGATTTCTATTTTATTCAAAACACACAGACATTTCCCCAGTCATCCTAACACAGAGATGCAGGCAGCTGGAAGGCACAGTCAAAAAACCTAAGGGGCTGGAAATGAACACGGAGAAGAGAAATACTTCTTTCTACACCAGAGCAGAGCTTATTTTCTGAAGGTTTAAGGACACCAGAGCATGCAGCATTTTCAAGATCTGCATAGAATATGATAAGCGTTATGTCAAACAAAATAACATCTGAACTGAAATTTTTAAAATTCAGAAGAATTTGCAGGATAAGTATCAATTTCTTGAGGCAGAAATATTGCTTCTCCTTCTGAAAGAAGGGCAGAGTTGTTAAACATGTGGATACAACGTTCAAATCTAGCAAGGACTTACGAGTAGTCTTCATGAAGATAATGGGACTACTCACTTCAGAATCTGCCTAAATTACTCCTAGAGAACAGCAGTCATTCTACAGAGGCCTCTGACAACTTAAGAGGAAAGGAGCTTGTTCATTGATTTCATTTGGAACAAGAAGAAGCCAATCTCAAATGCTAGTCCACGCCAAAGAAAGTTCACATGGGGTACCCTAACCTAGCATTATTATTTGTGTATACTATCTTGTAGACCCAGGTTTGAAGTAGTATTTAAGCTTTTGCTAAATTTGAAGCAAAGCTTTTATCTTAATTTTATAACTTAAACTTTTTACTACTTTAAACAAGCACAAATGTCCTGTGTTTTTTTGAGGAAAAAAAACGTTTTCAGTAAAAAGAAAAACCTGAAGTAAGTTTTAAAAAAAAATTTTTTTTTTTTCCTTCTCTGGAAAGCAAAATGTACTGTCAAGCTTTTGGCTATACACATATGCATACTTTCTATATAAACTATCATCTTGGACTCTGTGAGCACAGGCTAGTGCACAGGACCTTACTGAATTTAATGTAAACTCGCATAAGATGTAAGACTTGTATCCAAACTATTCCCTAAGAGAGATGTCCAAAAACATTTAGACTTGCAGGAAAAAAACCTCAGAAAGCCTGTAGCTCTTTTATGTAAATGCAATGCTACACATAAACTGTATACACAGTGGAGACATACACATACACACATACAATTAATGTCCAATCCAAATATTGGCCAAACACTATCTCACAATTTGACCTCCTGTTCCAGGCAAAGAGCAGAGCTTTGGGTTGAGATTCTGGGTTGGCTTCAGCTAGATACAGGAGCTACAGCTAAGGAGCTCGTAACAACACCTCCTCCCTGTCCCTGTAAGAGCAATGCTGCTACCTTTCAACTCTGTAAAAACTAGTATAGTGTATCGATGTGGCAGATGTGTTCATGGACTATTTAAAGAGACTACCTTTTTCCTTCAACATCTCCCTCCACAGTGAGCAAGAAGCTGCGTGTCCCCCCTCTACTCTCCCCGGAGGAAAGCTCTGGGCAACAGATAAGAGACAGGCAGAGCAACTTAAGGACACCAAGTAGGTGGCAACAGCTAAAGGCGAGGAGCCAAGGCGAGCGAGGGCAACTCTTGACTTTTACTTTATGCTCTTGAGCGAGCGCGGGCCGTTTTCCGACGCTCCGAGAAGCCGTCAACGCTCAAGTCACACGAAAGCACGAAACCGTCCGGCCTCGTCTTTGGAAGCTTCTGAAAGAAAAGTCGAACTATTCCAACAAGACTGGAGGGTTGGGGGGGGGGGGGGAAGGGAGGAGAAATTACAGGTAAGAAGGGCACACGCTCCGCGCACAGACCCCTGCGGCGCCTCGCCTCGCCCGGTGGCTGCAGACACCTCCGTCATCGGCAGAGATCTCGTGGGCGGTGAGGCAGCAGCACGCTGCACCCGCCCGGAAGCCCCGCCGCAGCCATGCACCTGGCCGCAGGGCCACTGGCGCCGCCGGCCGAGCCGCCGGGCGCCTCCCGCCCCCGGCCCGGCCCGGCCCGGCCCGGCGGCGCGCAGACCCCTTCCCGGCGGCGGCCGGCAGGGGAGCCCTTCCGCGGCGCCCATTCAAACAAAAGGAGCCCCCGCTCCCGCTCCCCCCCCCCCGCCCCAACTCACTCCGCAGGGCGCCGATGAGCAGGCTGCCGTCCTTGATCAGCTCCTTGATGAACTTGTTCGTCCGCTCCAGCTCGATCTCGTGGCACTTCAGCCGCTCCCTGAAGTCCGGGCTGTCCAAGTAGGAGTCGCTGAACTCCAGCGTGGGCAGCCCCATGGCAGCGGCGCCCGCGGCCGGCGCCGGGCCGCGCCGGCAGACGGCGCCGAGGGCAGAGCCGGGGGCAAGAGCGACTCCCGCGCCCTCCGCCCGCCCGCCGGCGCTCCCGGGCCGCCCGCTGACGCTCCCGGGCCGCCCGGCGGCACCCGGCCCCTCCGCGCGGGCAGCCGTTGGCGGCAGAGGCGGCGCGCTGCGGCCGCTGCCACCCAACTACATGCTTGCCGCGGGGCACCGCGGGCTCCCCAGCGCCAGCGCCGCTCCCGGCACCTCGCTCTCCTCCTCCTCCTCCCTGCTCTGCCTTCACTTCAGCGCCAGCCTCCCCCGGCCCGGCCCGGCCCAGCCCGGCCGAGCAGAGCCGCCTCCCCGCCCAGCATGCCCGCCCGCCCTCCCCGCCCCTCCCCGGCCCACGCCGCGCTCTGCCCCCAAGCGGCGGCCCGGCTCGGCCCGACCCGGCGCGGCCGCGCTGGGAGGCCGCACGGGCAGCGGGGGGAGGGGGGGCCCGGGCCCTGCGGGACGGGGGCGGCCGCGCTGCGCCGCGGCCCGAGCGCGCCCCGCGGAGGCAGGCGGGAGGCCGCGGGCCTGGCCGCCGCCAGGGCAGCGCTGGCGGCTGGGCCGATTCCTGCCTGCGGGAGCGGCGCGGCCCCGCCAAACGCGCCGGCCGCCGAGGCAGCGGCTGGGATCTGAAGAAAGCTGTCTGTAAACACACCTGGGAGCCAGCTGCCACGCTGCTGGAGGCCAGCCTCCGGGCGGGCCGCAAGAACCGGCCTGCTTCAGCACAGCTTGCCTGCCTCTCGCCCAGAACCGCTTGCAAGGAGGCGAGGCTGCTTCCTTCCCCCCTCCCGCTGCCAAACCCGTCGCTCTTCGGCGTTGAAGTGCGCAGGTGGCGAGAGCTCGAAGCTGTTGGGCCTTGTCGCTCTGTGGCTCAGTTCGTGCCCGTCCCGCTTCTCCGCGGCTCGTCATACCCGTAATAGATGCCTGCAGAACGCCGGAAACGCAGAAAACGCTGTCATTTCCAACCGTGTGGCCTGCAGAGTTTGCTACGGGGGAAAAAAACCAAGATTCAGACTTCCTGCCTACAGGATCATGTCTGAGCTAGCTGTCGATATTTACATTAACCGACCCATTGAAGGCTCTCTCAATCCATACTGACCCCAGACCGCTGCTCATTGGCGTGCTGCCTGACACAGTTCTTCCAATACAAAAACAAGACTGGAAGGGATTCTTGGGACAACAAGTTCATTTCCTTGCTTTTTCAAGCAATAGTATCCTATCTCATTTGTAAACCAATACCATTTAAAATCCACTTGCTGTATGGGAAGAATGTTCCAAAATAGAAATTTTCCAATTATTAAAAATCTAATTTTCAGCCTGCATATATTTGTACGGTCACTTTAGATGTGCTTGTTCTTTCGGCATCGTCCTGTAGCTGAAAACAGTTTGTCTTCTACCATGTTTATTCTTTGATGTAGTTATAGAAAGCAGTCATGTTGTCCTGCCATATGACAGGTAAATAAATCAAAGCATTGTGTTATAAAGTTTTAATTTATTTTCTCATCCTGATAGTTCTTGTCTATATCTCTGTAAGTTTGAATTAATCTTACTTGATCACAGGTTACTGAATTTATACACAAGACTGTATTCCAGCCACATTAACTACCTCTCTATACTAGAAACACCTTTGAGTAGGATTGTATTTGTCTACTGCATTACCAAATTACGTTTGTGGGCTCACTGATCCAGTTAGATCCTTCTTCTCCTCTGTTCTCAACCAGCAGATTCCAAAGGTAAAGCAAACATTTCTTTTGAGCTCAAACATATGTACGTTGTATTTTATTTCAAAGAAATTACTCTGGTAAGCAAAATAATTCATTTCTTACTGTATAATGTTCTCATCTTCAGAAGTTTCGTAACCACATTGCTACTTTTGGTATCAAGATCATGAATGGAAACATTAGTGAGACCAGCACTGAAACTGTATGCAGCAAAGTTTACTGAGAACTTCCCTCCAGCCTGACATCCTCCCTCCAAATAACTGACCATTATCCCTTTAACCAGTTCCATATGTTTCTCCAAGTAATTCACATCTTCCTCCACTGACTTGAGAATTTCCAAGCTCACACTATATCAAATAAAAATCCAGTTAGTTTTCATGTACTGCTATTCCTTTTTCTCAGAAAAAAAAAAAAAGTTGTATTTTTATGGAAGATAGTTAAGAACTTTGCTCCGTTAAGCTATGTATGATCAGATGCAAACCCAACCCTATATTATCTGCCATTGGCAGAGAAAAGCTTTATAGAAATTTGTGACCTTAATGAGCAGGTATGGGTGCATCTGGAGGAGGATCTGGTAAATGAGTTCTTTGGCACACCTACAAAAAACTCTTGATGAAAAGATAAGTCTTAGTATGTATTTTGTGTCAGACTGAGGCAGAGCCCTGTAACTTCTTGCTTTCTAAAGGAAACAAAGTGTCTGAAAATATGTTTGGGAAGTATAAAGGCTCCAAGCTTCATAATGTGTGGCAAATAATTATATTTCTGTCTTCCCCTCCCCTGAGAAGACCCTAATAAAGGTCCCTGCTACTAACACTACGTTTCAGGACTTCAAAAGGTGAAAGAAACTGAGGAGGAGCCTAGATGAAGTACTAAAGTAGCTTTTTTTTCTTTTTCTTTTTTTCTTTTTTTCTTTTTTTTTTTTGCTTTTTGGGATACTAACAGTCAGTACATTGGCAGAGGGTGGATTCTATGCAGCTTTTTAGAAACTGAAGTAGGTGGAAGCACTAGTTTCTACTAAATGAGTTAGCCTGATGTTATCACTAGCTGTGAAGAGACGAATGCAGTTACTTTTTGAAACCTGGGGAATTTTGTCCTGTTTCATTCACTTCTGTGTTTGCTATTCTAAGCTTGTCCTAAAATCTTGCATTGTTAATGTTGTCAGATCAGTTACTGTAGATTTCTCCTTCATCTTCTTAAATGTAAATACTAAGCTACAATTTCCGATTAATGGTCCTGCTCTGGCTCTAGAGTATCCCTGGGGCATATTCTTATCAGAGTCCTATTAGCGAGGTTGCCTGGGAACGGCAGAGGAGAGGTGTGTGTTGGCACTCCTTGCTGCAGCGTGTGTTTCTACTCCTGTAATGGGAAAATGGCTATGCATGCAGTCCTCAACATACATGGCTTTACCTCGCTCTGTTAGATGATGTCGGTTTAGCTGTTAAGGCAGAAAAGGACTGTGAGTGTCTCTTATCTACAGGGGAATATTTTAGAACAGAGACCCTAGCAACTCACTTGTTATTTCTTTTGCCTCAATGTACATAAGTGTGGGGAAATTAGTTGTAGAGCCATGTGGTATAACTCTGTCTTCTGAAAACTGCTGCTTTCCCTTGAGAGAGCAGTGTAACATTACAGGCAAAAGAACGCAAGGACGCAAATGCTTGTGTGTACACTTGAACTACTCACAGGTACAACATAAGCTCTGTACCTGTATAGCACAGGAAATGCTAATAGCATAGCATTATTCAAGCAGTTATTTACAGAGTAGCTGAATTTGTTTTAGGTTGTCTAAAGATCTGCTTTTATCTGCTTCCCTGTTGGCCTCTTCATGGGAATTGTCAAGATTCCCAGTAGCTTGCTAGGAGAAACACTATTAGAAATTTTCCATTTCTCCTTATTAAATTAAGTTTCTGAATGCTAGGTTTATGTTGGCTAATCGTAATGCATTCAAAAAGTTGAATTCAAAACAAATAAAAATGAACCAAGGAAGTAAGTCAAAGTTTCATAGTTCCTTGTATGTATGAACTGCAAGTGATACTGCTTGCTCTCTTTGGAATACAATCTCCACATTGTTAACTGATATAGCTGCCAATTTCCATTTATTTATTTATTTATTTACTGCAAGTTAACATTACCAAGGAGGAAGGGTGATTAGCTAGAATGATAACTTAGAAGTCAAAACCTGTAATTCAGTGTGTACTGACTCATGTTACCCTGCGACATGGGTCTCTGCACAAAGATCTACTCACCTGTACATTCCTATCACTTTCTCAGATTGATTTCTTGAAAAATCTCCAGTCTTTGTAATATATGGGGTAATTCCAAGTGATGTGGGGACACCTAGGGCGCAAAGTTCAAAACTAAAATTAAAAAAAACTCATGTCTAGCAACTACTCTGCTGTGTTTGCTTAAACCACCTCGCTGTTTCTCTGTTGGATCTGAATATTCCCTGGCTGTGGTTCTGCCTTCTGATATGCTCAAAATGACATTTAGCTGAACAGGTAAGTGCTTAAAACCACATAAGATCCAGGTACAAGCAGTTCCCAAATCCCAAAGGGGTTTGATACAATACAAGTGACTGAGCAGATGAAGGCTACCCAGCCCTCTACATGATACAATAGATATGGGAGCTTAAAAATCACAGCAAGGTAACAAAGACTCTACCTGTGTCATTTATTTGTCTTAGTAGTTAAAGCATTTGCCTACCAAGGGAGGAAGCTAGATGCTGAGTTCCTGCAATCTTGATTCACAGTGCCCAGTCTCTAGAGGGTGAAAATTCAGACAGCTCCTTGCTTGACATTTCTTTTTGGTAGTTTTAGGGGACTCCACTCAGCTTGAAATGTCTTTGAATCACTTTCTTACGGTATCTGTATGCCCCTAGCCTTTAGTTTTCAGTCTGAAAGCAAAGCATCTGAGCTTTAGTAGAAGTAACATCTCATTTGAAATTTGATCCATATATTCTTTGCTGGGACTCTGTTATAACCTCTTGTCCATTTTATCCTGTAAGTAACTTACATATGTGGTTTATTGAGTGTAAGTAACTATCTAGAGGGACTTTAAAAAAATCATGAACAAGGTGAAAAGCAAGAAACTCAGTTTAATATCCATGATCTTGTTCCATAATTGGATGCCATCATTGCTAGCCACATCACTGGTATCACTTTGGCTGAACATGAAAGGAGAAACAGGATATAGGCAGATGTGAGCAAATTTTGATCCCACCCTCAGTCACCTGGCTGTGAGTCTGCAGCAAATGAGAACTGGGTTGTCATGCGGTACTAGATGAGCTAAGAGGCAAGGAATATTCAGCTCAGCGCTATGCTAATATCTTTACAAAATGTTTTGCCTGAGGTAGTTTTTTTCTGGTTACTATTAACCACGTAGACGTATTCAGAGATAATAACAACAGAAGATCCCTGAGGGAAGGTCAGTCACCTTAGACAGTCACTCCAGACTGCTAGAAGGGATGCCGCAAACATAGCAGGAGAGAGAAGATGCACAGATGTCTCTACTGTCTTCTCTCTTGTATGGTCCTCCATGGTAGGCAAACTAGCATTTGCAGGTAGCATTTGCAGTCATACTATGCAGTGGTAACAGACTTCAGGAGATGACAACTGGTAAAGGATCACACACATAAGGTCTTTGCTGTTTCTCAGTATGCAGCAGCAGAACCAGATCTATGAATATAGGG
This sequence comes from Struthio camelus, assembly GCF_040807025.1. NCBI lineage: Eukaryota > Metazoa > Chordata > Aves > Struthioniformes > Struthionidae > Struthio > Struthio camelus. The sequence goes on from NC_090942.1 coordinate 209,575,887, forward strand.
CAGTGAGATGGCATAATTTTCTCTAGCTAGTAAAATAATATCATTTGCAGGTTCATAAGACCTTTAAAGGAATAGTCTTTATTAATTTCTAACTAATTGTCATACTTAGCTATTTGTACATTTAAAATAGTAAATGTAACCTACATCATGCTTAATTAAGGGCAACGAGAGATTGGTTTATCCTCGATAATCTATGCCTGTCAGTAAGAGACAAAAGTCCACAAAAGTCAGTCGGAGCAAAAGCTTCCAGATACGTGGCATTAGTTGTCACTTACTGGAAGATTTAAGTCCTCAGCATTCGGAGTTCTCTGGCCCCTAATGAACATTTACACTGACTCAGCAGATAATCAGACAAAAGATAAGGGAGTCTTTTTATGATGTGGTATCATCTATTTCTTCTGGTAGCTTTGGGATCTGTGAAGTCAGCCCTGGCAGAGCAAGTGTGACAAACAGGCTGACTCCAGTAAAAATTCTCCATAGTGGACATTTGCAACAAGTAGTGTTGGTCCATTGTTAACGTTTCCCTTGTCCAAATGCAACTGAAATGTCCATTCAAGGCAAGTCTGATAAGCTGCTTGACAGTCATAAGGTAATGAAGCTATCTCATGCCACCTTTAATTACAGAAAAGTTAGCTTTGAAAGTAATGCAATTCAAATTTGAGAAAATGCCTAACAATCAAATGCCATTTTTGAAAAAAAATTCTTTAAGTTTTTTTTGTCTATTGACATAGAAACATTTTTATGGACATAGGTAAACTAGAAACTAAATCAATCATTTATTTACTTGGTTGTCTTTGTAGCTCTCAGTAATGTTGCCATGTAATGATTTGTACTTACCTCAGATAAGCATGATTTTACATCGGAATGGCTAATAAAGTTACTGCATCAAGGCTCCTGCTGAATAAAGAAATGGCTTAATTACGGTAAACAGAGAACCCAAGTTCATTGTGTTCTTGGTGGTCGCATGTGAGATCTGTGGGTAAGGCAAAAGCTGAATACAGCCTTTCTGAATTCCAGTCATTTGATGGTATTTTAATAGCGTGAATGATGAGTTTTGCTGTAGAATTTAATTTAAAACTGTACAGTACTGGTGATTTAGATGTTCCTAGGACTATTAGTTCAGTAGTTTGGGACAGACCCAAATGAAGATGTAAATAGAATTCAAGAACCTAAATCACAAGCCGCAAAACAGAAAATAGTCACTCCCGTTGCTAAGATTGTAAGTGTTTCAAATTTTTTTTAATGAAAATTGCCTAAAGCTGTGCTTCTGCACATGCTCTGAAATGCCTACCTCTTGACAGTGCTAAGTAGTTTTGGGCTTAGTTCATCCCTGAATCCAGGAACGGGATATTCTTTGTGGCAAAAGGGCAAAATAATTTCTGTGCCTAGTATTAAAGCCAATGAAGATATGTTCTAGTTCTACTCTGCCCTAAAACCTAGTCAAGCAATTTATACCAAAGCCAGGGAGTAGCAGTCCTAGGACGAAAGACACAGATTACAACTCTGGGTGTCAAGGGTCAGTTTTAGAACAAAATACGTGTAATGAAATACATTCTTCCTATTACACACAAGGCAATTGAGATAGATTAATGGGCCAGAACCAAGTTATTTCCATAAGCTTGTCCGTACCTGGAAGCTTACTAAAATATCTGTCGTAGAATAGCAATTTCACTTTGAGGATTTACAGCAAAATGATTCTACTAGAATAAATCAGAAGTAACTATTTTAGTAAATTTGCAACTGCACAGAAGATATAAAATGCAACATTAAACTTCCCAAGAATATTTCAACTGATCTTATTCTTCCTTTATCTGGACAGCTTGGTTTTTAACAATCCCTTTTTTTCCTTCTGTTTACTGTATAATTAATAGCTGCTATGAGGCAGGATTTTTCCTTCTTCTTCTGAAATTGGTAAGTTACGTTATAGTTTCCAAGAAATGTAAGAGTATACTGCCAAAAAGTAGGAAAGTACTTCTTGTTTTAGTATAAAAAATAAAATAGTAAGTGAATTCTGTTTTTCATGGCTACGTCCATGAATGCACAATAGATTTTGATGTGAACAAGGGAAATGTGCACTTTCTTTGAACTCTATCCTCTTCTCATCCGTGTTTCATTTTTTGTTTAATTCATAATGTTTTCATTACATTAAAGGAACAACAGGGTAGCCCTCCTGTAGATAGTGTAATAGCTGTGTTTCCACGTAGTACAGGATAACTTGTTTTCTTTGAGTTAAAATCCTGTTGGTTTTTTTATTTCTTTATAAAAAAAAATACACATTTTTGTTGTAACTGCTTATTTTAGTATCAGTTTCGTAGGATATATAACCAGAAATGTATTGATAGTCATGTCAAATGCATTACAACTTCTTAAAGATAAACAATTCATACATCTGAAAATTAGGAAGTTAGGCTATTGCCTAGGTAACATTACCTAGGTCATTCTTCATATAGTTCATAGAGATTCAGAATGGAAAATAGAGTAGAAGTCTTGGGATTAAGTTTGCTATGATGTAAAACAATTCATTTTTCATATCAGTAACTTATAAAATGAAACATCACTCAATGATTAACGTATATATGGGAGGAGAGGGAGGGAAGATACCTGTTTAAATCTGTCCTTAACCTGTGGCACATAAGGCTCACAAAATTGTCTGATATTTCTTAGAGTCATGGGAAATTAAATTGAGACTGAGGTTGCTGCTAGTCTATTTTGTAATTTGTTGTAGAATTACTTGCAGGTGATCCTTGTCCAGTGCTGTGATCACACAAATGACACAGGCTGAAGACAGCTGCCTTAGACAGCTGCCTTAGACAACAAACACTCCTAATCTGAAATTCTCGAATTAAATTAGAGCTTAATAAAGATTTTGTATTTCCTTACTCTCCTTTCCTAGTATTGGAGAAGAAAATACTAACCAAATATGTGTTGCATAATTTATCTGTTTTAATGACTTCCCTTTTCTTCCTTTTCTTCCCCAAGTATTTCATATAGTATATTTCCCAATAAAAATATAGAAATTTAAGGCTAGAAATGGTCAAAGGAAGCATACTGATTTCTCTCTCTAAGGCTCAAGCCAAGCGTATGTAGAGTATCCCTTGCAAAGATCTCAACAGCCCATTAATGTTCTTCAGTAAGGGTATTTTCCTAGTCTTCTCGGGTAGTGCCTTCTAGGGATTCACCACTCTACTGCAAAGCTTCTTCCATCTTGATTTTGCTCCTAATAGTATTTTTTCTTATTCTTCTCCAAGTGACATAAAGAAAAATGGATTACTATTCTTTTTCTGATGTTTTTACCATGTCTATCCTCCCCATCTTCTTTTCTAGATTAAACAACCTCACTTCCTTTTGTTCTTTTATTCAAATGTCAGGTTTTTCTAAAGCCCTTACTCTTTTCTGCTTTTATCAGAATTCTGTCTTGCTTCTTGCAAGACACATGGTTCCTAAACTGGACAAAAAATTTCATGTGAGAACTCTCTGAAACTGAATATGTAGGAATAGTTCTCATTCCCAGGATTGCATGCTGGAAGGAAATGGCTCTTTGGAAGGACATCACAATATTGATTTAGATTTAGTTTGAGATCCTCTGTAACCTTAACCCATTTCTGTCATACCACTGTGTAGCTAAATATTTCCCATTTTTTTATTTTCCATTTGATTTTCTCATAATTGCATAGTATTTTGTTCTTTTGTGTTCAAATCTGATAAGATGAAGCTAGTTATCTTACTAATTTGTCAAGAAAATTTAGATTCTGATCAACAGTCTTTTCTATTTCATCATCACTGGTTTTGATAAACAAAAACTAGAATTTGGAAAGATCCCTTTGGAAGTCTTACAATGTTCTCCTAAATAGCAGGAAGCTACTGAAAACTGCCTTTTTGAAAGTAGCTTGCATATCCTTATACTACTAAACCTCTTTAGCATTGAGTCTTAGGATATCAGTGCAGGCTAGTGTTTAAAAATCGTGCTAATGTCAAAGTTTGTTGCACCTTTTTATTTACTCGGCCGCTTACTCTGTAAACAGAAGAAATTAAACAGGTTGAATATCTTCTGTCCATGACAAGCTCATGCTAGTGGTTTAGTATGCTGTCCTCTAGGTACTTTTCTCCTTCTCAGCATCTTGTATTTCCCAATAATGCCCCAACTGCTCCCTTTGTTTTAATCCCCAGTTTATCAGATTACCTAGAGAATAGAAAACGTAATTGAAATCTTAACAACATCTGTGTTCTGAGGCTGTGGGACCTGGACTGTCTGCATTTTTATCTGTCTTTGCAAAGGTTAAGCTTAATTAGGTCTACCTGAAAGCCTGTTGAACTCACTGGAAGTTCTGATTGTTTTCAAGGGCTTTGGATCTAATCATTTGAACTTTGCCAAACGGCTATTTCTTTGGAGTTGTCATTCTGAAGTGAAATACTCATCAAGTAACTTGCATTTGTCCAAAGATGACTTAGTTTTGCATTTTGAGCTGAAGTCATTGGGTTAGTGGAACAAAATATGCATTCTCCTCACTTTTTCTTTTTCAATGTTTCTTTCAAGCATTTAAGTATCTATTGGAAAAAACGTCTTAAACACTTTCTACCAAGCATTTAAGTTGCTACAGCCAAATAATTGATCTGTGGCTTATTAAAGTGAGACTGTAACCTTTTATATGTCTTGTACAAATGGGTAAATTTCCTCTTCCCACATCCTTAGCACCTCAGAGAGAGGTGTCTGTCTCGCTCAGTGTGTTTTGAAGAAAAACACAGTTTGATTTTTATCACATATTTTCTGCATATCTCTCTGACAGAAAGGAGCCGGAAGCCTCATTTGAAAGAAGTCTTGTCCTACTGAGCTTCAGGTTGACTTCATCGCTTCAGGTTGACTTCAAGCCAATTATCTGTCTTTTAAAGATAACATTTTAAAGCCTTACCCTTATCTGTGTATTTAAAAGACTGGGAAATTATAAAGCTACATTCACATAAATAACTTGAACTCTGCCCTAGTGTGCCTATATCTAACAATAGAAATGTTATTAATAGTTTTATTTTAATAATTTAATTTTTTATTCTGAACACATGCATCCTTTAGTGTATTTACCAATATATCTTTGACTTATGCAACTTAAATATTTTTAATGAATCTATTATCCTAAGCTAATGTCTGGAAATCTCTTAGAAGCTACTGTATTTTGATTTCTTTTGTGAGGATCTTACAATTTTAGAGTCCGTATTTTGAAAGTTGGGCATCTGTGCTTTGAAAATATCTGTCATGGAGGATATTAGGAAAAAAAAACAGAGTAACTGTAATAGGTAGTTAGCTTATGCAGATATAGATTTGCTTTATCAGTCCTGTGAGAAAATGAAGTACTATAATGAAAGAGAGCTGGGGCAAGTAATTTAAATGATTTATTCAAGGCCTTGCTGGAAGTCTGCGACAGAGGGAGGAGCTAACTTAGAACTTCTGAGTTCAGATTTAGAATTATAGCTTCCAGACCATTATTTTTCTCTTGTTCAGGTGGGCAGTTCAGTAAAGTTGGTGACTGTGTGAACATGATTTGTGTTAAGAGATTAGTATTAGAGTTAAATTGCATCTGAGAGCAGGATATGCAGTTCTTATTCAGCTGACTAAATACACTGATGTCATTCCCTTTAAATGGAGAGCTGGTTCTATTCTATGAAAACATGATTGCATGAACAAGCAAAAAGAACCATAATCATACAGTACTGTGATAATGAACACATGGAAAACCAGTCTGAGGTCTGAGTGAAACAATAATGCCCATGATGAAACAACATCCTCCGGGCAGTGGAGAGATCTTCTAACCACATAATTAGGTCGGCCCAAAAGAAAGGGTAGTGTTGTGGCTTCAGATTGCTGAGGCAGAGAGAAACAGAACCAAAAATGGGCATAGGCCAGAGAAACAGTATTTCTCACGTAAAAGTCAAGAAGTGACATTTGTCCGTCCGCAGTGTTTCTGTCAACACGCTGTCATCCCAGCTTTAATCCAAAGGGAAAGCTTATCTGTGGATTCTAACAGTCATGAGATGCCCTGTGTCTGGTCTCTGGTGTTATGTGGTGTGCAGTAAAAAATGACTGGGAACTTTGTGGGCACACAAACTTTCCTGTTAGAGCCTGACTGAAGTAGGTCACATAGTCTAGCTATTTGACAGGAAACTTCTGCTCACTGAAGATAACTCATTTCATGTTGGGTATTTTTCATCCCCTCCCATAAACACTTCTTGGTTAAACATCTTTCCTTGAGGTATGAAAGATTCCCATTCTGGACTGAAGGCCTTAAATGTGGGGAAGCAGAATGCTGAATCAGCATTATCTCCACACACCTGCGGATCCCTTGCTGGTTGCTACCTGTCTTTCTCATCCTATCACACCTCTTTGGATATCACTGCTCTGCTCTACTATTAATTTCATTTCACAACTGAATCTTTAGCTTTGGTGGCTTTTTTTTTCTTCTTCGTGTGGATTTGTGCCTTTAAAGATTGTTTAATCCACCTCTACAACATTTGGAATGACAGCATCTACTTTTACTTCACAGTCAATGTTCAACTCTCCTTAGATAAACTAAACAACTTAGAATTCTATGACCAAATCTATTTAGGCCACTTGCCTGCACTCTCTTTATTCTCACTTCTCCAATTTACCTTTAACTATTAACTGTTTCAGTCAGGGATGGTCTCCATGTTGTGAAAGTGCAGAGGATGCTTATAAGATGAGGACGGTTGCAAATGCTATAACAATGCAAGCAAACAATAACGGTGGGTCTGGCTCATCTATTTTATCACATATTTACAAAACTACTGTTTCGCCTGAAATTGATTTATTAATGCTAGCGTTCATTCTGCTAAGGATGAACTTTGAGCTGGTTCAAACTGCAGCTAGCATTTAAAATTCAGAAATGCTTATTTGTGTTCTCTTTGGCATTCTCTACAGAAATTCTGAAGAGCAAATGGACACAAGTCACTCCCTACCCCTTCCTGAAGTTTTCTGACTGAAATAAAAAGCTCAAGCTTTCCTGGGGTAAAGCAGCTGAGTGATTAAGGCATTTGTGCTGTATGAAGTTTACAGACTCTTCTTTTCAGGATGCTTTATGCATATGTTAAATACAAGGAAAAACATCCTGTGGCAGCCCTGAAAGCAGTGTCTAGAACACACTGGAGTATGGGTCAAAATCAGGTTGCCTTGCACAGCATGTCTGGTGTGTATGTGTGTGCTGTTGGGGTCATAATACAAATTCTGGAAGATGGGAGAATTGTGTTAAGGAGCTATCTTGAAGAGAGAGTTGTAAGTTTAAAGCTGTTTAAGCTGAGGGCTTAGGAACCAGAATACCCATATTTTTCAGAAAATGCTCTATCAATTTGAACTGTTGCCCAAGAACAGCAAAAATATTAGTCCTTTCTTCTTTTCTTTCTTTTATAAAAAAGTACAGTTTTTTTTTTCTGTGTTCTTACAGCACTTAATTTGATCTGTATCTGTACACAAGTTTATAGTGCAGTCTAAGGTAACATCTAAGCTGAGCTACAGCTAGCTCCATGAAGAGAGCCATCTAGGGCTCTTCCGAGCCCATGTCCACACATGATTCTGCCAATTCCTTTGCCCTTGCCATTATCTGCCCCCAAGGAACAGGGATGTCACACTAGCATGAAACTAGCCCTACAAAAAATGACATTACTGCTCCAACAGATTAGTTTACATGGAACATCAAACGATGTCATTATAGAACATATTACTGATTACTTCCACCAGGGTTATTCTAGGAGCAGCTACAGGCCTTTTTTGCCATGCCAAGTGATAGTCTGAGTATGTGCAGAAAATAAAGCAGAGATCATCACATAATTTTTCTGAAAGAAACTTTAGCACAAATTTAGGCAAGAATTTTGAAGACTGCATTCCAGGACTTATATATCAAAATACCATGCTAGACCTCTTCCAGATCTGGACCATAGGGAACTTTAACGATAAATCATAGGAACTTCCTGCATTAAGGAGCAACTGAATTTTTAGGTTAGATTTCCTAAAATGGCATATAAGAGTACCTCAATTTTTAATTGATGATTTTGGAAATTAAGATGGGATGGTGAGTTCTCCATTCATTTTACTGATGCACACACAATCTTTTGCCCTAATATTTCAAGTAGTTTTAAAAAAGGTTATTTAAAACATTTTATCCGTAATTTCTTTAACGTATCCAAAACCCATTTGATTTGGGTACGCTACTGTATTGCTTTTTGTTGCTTTTAAAACAATATGGAAAACATGTTCAATGTTGAAAAAAGGATAGATTACGTGGAAAAGTGAAGTCAAGCTGGTTTTTTGGCTTCTGCTCCGTAAAAAAATAAAGCTTTTGTAAAAGCTTTAAGACTGTCTCTTGAAGAAGTATGTGATTTTTATTACTGTGGGGAGTATGCTTCTTATTTTGCCATAATAATCAGGCAGTACTATAAAGAATCTCTGTACCTGAAAACGGTTTTCATGCCACTTATATTTTGACAGTTAACTTTGAAATTCAGGAGTAAAAAATTAATTCTGTTAAATTAGGTTCAGTATTTCAGCTCCTTCCTTTGCTTATAGCTGTTGATATTTTCTCTGCTCCTTAAAATAAATGAGATACTTAGTTCTGAAAGTGAATCAAATTGGCAAATACATATCAAACCAGTGATCACCGGTGGAAAAAAAAAGCAGCAAATGAATACAGAAAATAGCTCACACTAATTAGGGGAAAAAAGTCATTCTTTTTTGACTCAAGGAAATATAAAAGATGACCCTTGGGCAAGATAAACCAGGAACATGACTGTTTCTACTGCTGTATTAAGGAACCTTGTTCATTTGAGCCTCAAATATATGAGCTGAAAAGATACGTTATTTCTTTTGGTATGAATGCAACACTAACATCTAAAGCTGTTTTACAGCCAAATTCAGCAGATTTAATTCAAAATACAGAGATAATATAACCCTTATTGAAATAAAACCTTGAATATTTTTTCCATGGTTAAAAACTTTACAGTAAATCCATTGGTGTCAAATCCTAAAGGATATTATTCTCAACCCAAAGCCATGCTGAGCAGATATTTACTGATTTGCTCCATTCCATTGGATTGAGTATTATCGCTTTCTCACTAGATTTAGAGATGCAGAGTTAGAGATGTAATGCTTAATAAATCAATCATCTTCTGCTGTGTCCAAATTCATCCAAATTTACAGAACAAATAAAAGCTGAATAAAGTCTCTAGGATTTGTTTATAAATGCATGCTTCTGTACAGTGTATGAGAAAAAAGAGTAGATCATGTTTACCAGGTTGTTTCTACCTTCATTGTCGAGAGACTTGGCTGCTTATATAGTGTAGACAGAAACTTTAATAGTTTATGGCGAGACACTTTGCTCCTCACACTTATTCTTAGGCACCATATTAGGTAATTTTCCTTTGAAAAGAGCTTTGTTTCCTGGAAATTAAAAGTACCAACTACAGTAAGAGAAATATTAGAGCAGCACATTTTATTAATCAGTAAGATTACTCAGCGTTGTTTCATACTTCTTTTGTATCTCAAGGCTTAACTTTCTACGTCATTTCTGTTGTAAATAAAAATGAAAATATGTTAATAAGCATACCATTGGGCTGGTAATCATTAAGTGTCTCTTTTAACCTATATATTTAACTTAAATACAATATTCTGTGTTGCCAATATTATCAAGTGTTTTACACTAATATATTAAGATTCTAAAGCTATATATAAGCATAAATAAAAGCTTAAGAACATTAATTTTGGCTCTTATTTTTAAAGATACTGCACTATGCAACTTAAGGACTAACAGTTTTGTATGTCCAGCTGGGACATACTGGGAGTGAAGAACAGAAAAGAGAGAAGAAAAGGAGAGACTACTGTTTAAACATAATACTGTTCTTTGGTTGAACGACTATAAGCAATTTTATTGTTTATTTACCTAGGTGAAATCTTGGTCTTTTGCATTGTTATAAGTTTCAGAGGACCCAATTCACTTGCACAAAGAGAGATGTGTACTGCAGTCTGAGAGGTGCTAAAGTGTCCAAGCCATCTGCTGGAAACTGACAGGTGCCAAAGAGCTCCAAAGTCTACAGATCAAACCCAGGATCTCACTCTGAAACCCCAACTTGAACATTTCACAGAATAGCTGGGGTGGGAAGGGACCTCTGGAGATCAGTTAGTCCAACCCCCCTGCTCCAGATGTTCCCTCACCACTGCTGAGTAGATCGGAAAGATCACCTCCCTCCTGCAGCCCAGGAGTCTGTTGGCCTCCTTTACTACATATTGCTAGCTCATGGTCAGCTTGTTGTTCACCAGGACTCCCAGGTGAGTTTCTGCCAAGCTATACTCTAGTCTATCAGTTCCCAGGCTGTCCTAGTGCGTGGAGTTATTCCTCCCCAGGTGCAGGACTTAACATTTTCTTTTGTTGAACTTCATGAGGTTCCTCTCTGCCCATTTCTCCAACCTGCTGAGGTCCCTCTGAAAGGCAGCACAACCATCTGGTGTATCAGTCACCCCACCTAGTTTTGTGTTATCTGAAAACTGGCTGGGGGTGTGCTCTGTCCTATCATCTACATCGTAATGAAGTTGTTAAATGGTATTGCATCTTGTATTGACCTCTGGGGGACACTGCTGGTGACTGGCCTCCAGCTGCAATTTGTGTCACTGATCACAGCCCACTAAGACTGACAGTTCAGCCATTTTTCAGTCCACCTCACTATCTACTTGTCTAGCCTGTACTTCACCAGTTTGCCTGTGATTATGTGATGGAAGACAGTGTTGAAAGCCTTACTGAAGTCAAGATAAGCAACATCCACTTCTCTCTCCTCATCCACCAAGCTGGTCGTCTCATTGTAGTAGGCTATCAGGTTGATTCAAGCATGATTTCCCCTCTGTAAGTCCATGCTGACTACTTCTAATCACCTTCTTGTCCTTCGTATGTTTGGAAACGGCTTCCAGGATTATTTGCTCCACTCCACGGCCTTCTCAGGGACAGAGATGAGGCTGACTGGCCTGTAGTTCCCCGAATCCTCCTTCTTGCCCTTCTTGAAAGTAGGAGTGGTATTTATTTTCTGCCTGTTCTCAGGAACTTCCCCCCATCACCATAAGTTTTCAAAGATAATTGAGAGTGGTCTTGCAATGTCATAAGCCAGCTTCCTCAGCATTTGTGGGAGCATCCCTTCAGGTCCCATGGACTTGTATATGTCCAATTTGTTTAAAAGAACCCAGACCTGATCCTCTTCCACTGAAGGTAGGTCTTTCTTGCTCCAAACTTTCCTGCTGGTCTCTGGTGCCTGGAATTCCTGAGGGCAAATCTTACCAGTAAAGACGAAGGCAAAGAAGGCATGGCGTACCTCTTCCTTTTCCATGTTATTTGTCATCAACTCCCTTGCCACATTTATTAGAAGGTCTATATTTCCCCTAGCCTTTTTTTTGCTCCTAATATACCTGTAGTTCTTCTTTTTGTCCTTCACATCCCTTGTCAGATTCAGTGTCGGGGGCTTTGGCTTTCACAGAATCACAGAATCGTTTAGGTTGGAAGGGACCTCTGGAGATCATCTAGTCCAACCTCCCTGCTCAAGCAGGGTCCTCTAGAGCATATTGCCCAGGATCACATCCAGACGGGTTTTGAATATCTCCAGCGAAGGAGACTCCATTACCTCTCTGGGCAACCTGGTCCAATGCTCTGTCACCCTCACAGTGAAGATGTTTTTGCTCAGGTTCAGGTGGAACTTCCTGTGGTTAAGTTTCTGCCCATTGCCCATTTTTCCTGATGCCCTGCCTGCACGCTCAGACAGTATCTCTCCTTCCACCTCTTGTATGCTATATTTTTATGTTTTTTTGTTTTAGGTTGGAATCTCCAGATTAGAATCAGTGATACTTTGCTGTTCACAGGAAATGAAGGACAAATCCTAAATACTGCAGGCTTCTCAAGGATCCTCAGTGAACTGCAGTTTGACTTGTACATAAACAGCAGAGTTTGTCTGTCAGTTTCTGATTTAGATATATATATATATTATATATATATATTTGACATCCCAAACCCTGCCATTTCATGCTAATTAGTTTCAATATATATTTTCTAGCTTATTCAGAGGAAGTTAATGAAAAAGTAGTAGCTTACTTTGAGAAGAAATCCTTTTCCCTATCTTCTGGCAAGCATTCTGTGGTCGTTATAACAAGAAATCACTGTATTTATAGCTCTTTTTATGGACATTTATAGATATTTTTGTAATGTTACCTATAGCAAGAGCGAAATTAATATTGTAAATAGTCTCACCTTCTTACGATGTTAACAAACAATATAATTTCACCTCGGAGGTATATACCAACAACTAGACAGAAAAAGCATTTTTCCTATTTTTCTGAAAAGGATCAGATGATACAGGAAAAAAAGAGTACCACACCAAATAGTGAAGCTTTTATAGTGTAGTGCTCTTATGAACTTTACCATGGAAAAATCAAAGGTTGGAACTGTATAATTAAAGCACACCGTAAAGGAAATCTCTGTATCTAGCAACACGCTTTTCAGCTGTCCTCACTAACAGATTTTTGTAGCTCTAGAAAATAAAAGATGTAGAATAGCAAATGAGCTTTTCAAAATTTACATTTCATGGATTTCCATTCAAAAGCTCTGCTGATTCAGCTACCAAACCTGTAATATCCTGTGGTAAATGTATATAAAATTGTTGCTGTGTTAGCATGATTTGGCTGCTTTTGGTTTACATGCCTAATATTTTCTGAGGGTTTTTTTTTTTTTTTTGGTATTCCACGGCTATATTTACTGTAAAGAAGTCTTCCTGCACGCAAAGATAGAAAGTCACATTAAAGCACCACGCAGACTGAAAATACCACCAAGAATTTGGAAATACTCTCAGTCCTTGAGCTTCTGTGTACTCCATGTTTATGTGGGCTGTATTCACTGTCTTCCTAATATTTTCCCTGTTACTTCCATGCTGAGACTGGCTGCTCTTGACTATCCCTTGCTGCCACCTCGTGTTGGCCTTTTTATATCTTTAACCATCAAGTGATGTATTCTTATCTACTTGCTTTCTTATGAGGTAAACAATCTTGGGCTTCATCACTTGCATGGGAGGCTGCCAAGAAGTCTGACTTGTTTAAGAAATACAAGACTTTTAGCTTGTTTTTGTATGGCCTCTGTTACTGTAATATCTGCATACTTTTCAAAATTTGTGTTTCCAGTTTACATATTTCCCCACAACAAGCAAGAAGTGGAGATTAATCATTTGCTTTGTTCATCTGCCTCTCCAACATGACAGAGGGAAACGTTGGTGGATAAAAATAAGGTGCTTTGCATTTCCTCTTGAAGTAGATGGTTACTGCAGTCTCTGTTAGAAGCCACCTGGTGAGAAATCTGTATTTTCGTTCCTGAGAAATATGACTTCATTGCTTCAACTAAATGCACCCTTTAGGGAACATAACCATAAAACAGAATTATTTGGCACCTTGAGTGATTTTAAGGTTTCCCCTTGTGTTTTATATATATATATTTTTAGACACATTTTAAATAGAAATTAAGTATGTTCATCAGCCATGCACCTTGCTAGATCTAAGACCTCCAGCTCCAGTTATTCTTGCTCCATTCCCCTACTGGCTGCTCCTGCTCCTTCTTATGTATAGTTGTGGTGAGAGCCTCATGTCCACCTTCCCTGTATCCCCCTACCTTTGAGCTGAGGGGAAGGCATACCTCTCCTCTCAAGCCAAAATTCTCAGAAGGCCCAAATCCTCCAATAGTTGGAGGACTTTATTTTTACAAAGCCAGGAGGCTAGCCCTGACTGCCAAGAGGACCACAGACACTAGCAGGTAAACTGTGAAGAGGGCTGGCATGTTGTTAGAGGAGTGGGCCATGAGATGTTATGGCACAAAATGTAGACGTGGTCTAAATGCAAATAGCTTGATCTCTTCCTTCCAGGTGTTTGTGAAGGAAGTTCACACAGAGTTGAATGATATCAGTTGAAGATCATCCAACTGGAGATGTCCACCAGGAAGTGAGGGTCTTTGATTTCCCTGAGGACATATTTTGTGGGTGGAAACCTCTCCTGTCCCTGTTCCCATGGGTTTTGGTAAAATCTTTGCCCAGGACTAGACACTTGTGCGGATCCAAATTGCTGAGGAAGGCAGATGTCTGCTGGGAGAGCTGCACTCAGTTTGGGCCTGGTATTAAAGCATTTATATCAACAATGTTAGCAACTCCAGGTGAATCCTGAGATGCAGCAGGTAACTGCTGGCGGATTTGTGCCAGTCTCCAGCAGGGACCCAAAATGCCTGCTTTCTTCATTCTCAAGTCTCAGTCCTTCTTCCACTCCATGGAGCAACATTGGAGGCAAAACAATGAAAAAATAGATCTTTGGTGAAATCAAGAACGTCTGTTCTTATATCTGTCCCTGTGATGGCTAGCTGCCATACCCAACATACTGATTACTGTGAATGCAAGTACGGAAGCCTGTACGTGTGTTATGTATTACATGTATGAATTAAACATCTAATAGAACATTTACTTTAAAAAGCAAAGTCCTTTGAAGCTGAAGTTAAAGTTGTGTCCAGTACAGGCCTTGCACTCTTTATAGGTCCTTTCTCATTCCTCTGGATCTTGTCTTTGATTACTTTTTTCTTGGAGATTCATGGAACCTAGTCTTCCCCCTGAAGTCATTTAACTGAAAATTAAGAACCAGCAAAATACAATGCAAATCCATTAGCCTGCCTATGAATTTCTAAACCCCTCTATTCTACAGCCTCTACTCTGTCTTCCTCAAAATTTTTACTTATATCCAAAAATCTTAACTGTAGTCTAGTCATCTGTTGTTTGTTCCTTTCTCAGAAGAACTTCTCTTTCCCATAACACACATACACACACACACACGCACACAAACACACACACACACTCCCAGAAGAGCTTTATTCCATAAGGTCCTCTGCTCCTATTGGTTTGAACTCTTGCCTTTATGGCAATCACACAGGTCCTCCCAGATAAAGCAGGCTTTTGTTATTCTTTCAATAATGTTGGGGTAAGGAGCAGGTGTATACTCTGCATAAAGCTTGCCAACCACTGAAGCGAGAATCATGCACAATTCTAGCTGGCAAAATCTGTCTGCAGATAAATGGGCAGAAGACCTGTGTGGAGGAGCAAGGAACTCCTGGCAAAACTCCAGCAGAAGAAGGAAGTCTACAGAATGTGGAAAAGGGGACAGGCCACTTGGGAGGAATACAGGGACGTTGTCAGAGTGTGAAGCGATGCAACAAGGAAGGCTAAGGCCCATTTGCAACTAAATCTGGCAAGGGATGTCAAGGACAACAAGAAGGGCTCCTTCAAATACATCAAGAGCAAAAGGAAGACTAAGGAAAACGTGGGCCCGCTGCTGAATGGGGTGGGTGCCCTGGTAACAAGGGATATACAGAAGGCAGAGTTGCTGAATGCCTTCTTTGCTTCAGTCTTCACTGCTAAGGCCAGCCCTCAGGAATTCCTGACCCAGGAGACCAGGGAGAAAGTCTGGAGAAAGGAAGACTCTCCCTTGGTTGAGCAGGATCAGGTTAGAGAACATTTGTGTGAACTGGACATCCATAAATCCATGGGCCCCGATGGGATGCACCCACGAGTGCTGAGGGAGCTGGCGGATGTTATCGCTAGGCCACTCTCCATCATCTCGGAAAGGTCCCGGAGATCAGGAGAGGTGCCTGAGGCCTGGAAGAAAGCCAATGTCACCCGAGTCTTCCAAAAGGGCAAGAAGGAGGAGCCAGGAAACTGCAGGCCTGTCAGCCTCCCCTCCATCCCTGGAAAGGTGATGGAACAGCTCCTCCTGGAGGTCGTCACAGAGCATGTGGAGGACAAGGTGGTGATCAGGAGTAGTCATCATGGATTCACCAAAGGGAAATCCTGCTTGACCAATCTGCTAGCCTTCTCTGATGGAGTGACTGGCTGGGGAGATGAGGGGAGAGCAGTGGATGTTGTCTGCCTGGACTTCAGCGAGGCTTTGGACACTGTCTCCCATCACATCCTCCTAGGTAAGCTCAGGAAGTGTGGGCTGGATGAGTGGACAGTGAGGTGGATTGAGAACTGGCTGGATGGCAGAGCTCAGAGGGTTGTGAGCAGTGGTGTAGAGTCTCTCTGGAAGCCTGTAGCTAGCGGTGTCCCCCAGGGGTCAGTGCTGGGCCCAGTCTTGTTCAATGTATTCATCAATGACCTGGAGGAAGGCACAGAGTGCACCCTCTGCAAGTTTGCTGATGATACTAAACTGGGAGGAGTGGTTGAGACACCAGAGGGCTGGGCTGCCATTCGGAGGGACCTGGACAGGATGGAGGAGCTGGAGAGTTGGGCAGAGAGGAACCTCCTGAAGGTCAACAAAGGCAAGTTTAGGGTCCTGCACCTAGGGAGGAATAACCCCATGCACCAGTACAGGCTGGGGGCTGAACCACTGTAAAGCAGCTTTGCAGAGAAGGACCTGGGAGTGCTGGTGGACAACAAGTGAAGCACGAGCCAGCAGCATGCCCTTGTGGCCAAGAAGGTCAATGGTCTCCTGGGGTGCATGAGGCAGAGTGTTGCCATCAGGTGGAGGGAGGGGATCCTGCCCCTCTCCTCAGCCCTGGGGAGGCCTCACCTGGAGGACTGTGTCCAGTTCTGGGCTTCCCAGTCCAAGAGAGACATGGCACTCCTGGAGAGAGTCCAGCGGAGGGCTACAAAGAGGATGAGGGGACTGGAGCATCTCTCCTCTGAAGAAAGGCTGAGAGAGCTGGGCCTGTTCAGCCTGGAGAAGAGAAGACTGAGGAGGAGATCTCATCAATGTGTACAAGTATCTGAAGGGGAGGGTGTCGAGAGGATGAGGCCAGTCTCTTCTCCGTGGTGCCCAGTGACAGGACAAGAGGCAACGGGCAGAAACTGCAATGCAGGCAGTTCCATCTGAACCTGAGCAAAAGTTTCTTTACTGTGAGGGTGACAGAGTGCTGGCACTGGTTGCCCAGAGCGTTTGTGGCGTCTCCTTCGCTGGAGATATTCAAAAGCCGTCTGGATGTGATCCTGGGCAATATGCTCTAGAGGACCCTGCTTGAGCAGGGAGGTTGGACGAGATGATCTCCAGAGGTCCCGTCCAACCTCAACCATTCTGTGGTGTGATAAGAGGAAATAAATCAGTGCATATTGTCGTTACTTCCGTCATGTATCATTGTCTAAAACCTGAGTGAAAGGAAGCCAGGGCATCAATATTAGCTCTAGTTTTCAGCCATAGGAGACTAAGATAAGGTCTTCAGTTTAGCTTTTAAAACAATATTTTTATTTATAAATTACAAGTGTAGTTGTTTGGTGCCTATTTTAAAGACACTAAGGCCATACAACCTGTCCTTACAGTTTCAAGAGTTCCTGATGATTGTATGGCCTTCTTTTTAGTACCGTATGTTTCCATGATATAAATGTCAGTACCCTGAGTGCACTAATACACCTTTATTGCCCTGACCAGTCTCACCTGGGACTTCCAGCTGCACCCTCTGCCCTCTGCTGATCAAGGAGCTCCTTTTCAGCTCAGGCCTGAATGAGCCCCAATGAGCCCTTGCCTGAGCTATGCCATAGGTGTATCTACTGTGCTGCTTCTGGCCTTGTCTTTTTGATAGACTCAGATCTATGTTGTAGGCTGGTTGTCTCCAGTGCTGTTTTTTATGTGGACCTCAGACCTACACAATCTGGTCTACCCTCATATCTGCGGCCCTGTCTCGTGCTGCTTCTGAGGGGGCAACCTGAATAGCCCATGGGCCTGACTCACCTTATCTGGGACTGCCAACGTTAGCATGTTACCCTGCTCTACCCACTGGCTGAGGTGCTACAGGACTGTGCCCTGGTGGGTGAGGCCATGGTCGGTGCTGTGGTCAGCCGCAGGTCCTGACTTGCCCTCCCTCCGGAGCAGGGGGCAGCCTCATGCCATCAACTTCCATTGTGGCCTTGCTATCACTAGCTCCAAGGCAAAGGCATCACAGCTGAGGTGGGTGGGAGAGCAGGACCATCCCTTTCATTGGCAGCCTGTCATTAAGCTGCTTTGGGTGTATTGTGAGTTTACACCTGAGGTGTCTTTCTCCTACCACAATCATGTTTCTAGGATTTAGCTTCTGAAAACCAGTTTTTCATCCAGTGCTTTGAACTTCATGGCCTCTTGTCACCTGAAGTGACTGAAAATCCATATCTAGTTTCCTGTGCTGGTGATTTAAGTGCACAGTGGAGGCATAATTTTGAAAACGCTGGCTAATCTTTAGGTGAGATTTGAAGGTGACCTAAAGCAGGTTCCTCATTTAGCCAGATCACCCTGAGAGAAAAGCCTGATTTCCACCCCCAGCTCAGACATATACACGTAATACCTTTGAGTAGCCATTTGCACTCTTCCTTCTGTCATTATCATTATAGTTTTCTTTTCATTAGATCAGTATCACTCTACTCAGTTGACTGTAAATTTCCCCTAGGAATCTACCTTGCCAAAAGCAATATTATTTCAGGATAGATTTGCATGAGAACAGGTTTTTCAGGTTCTCAGTGGTAAGCTGTATGGAAATATGTAGTTTTGAAAACTTTTCTTTTAAAGGAAAAGGAAAATTCAGCAAGGTCATGAACTCTTTTTTATACATATATAGCTGCTTTCACTCCATGAAACAATTGCCAGCCAGCAGTGCAACTAAGGATTGTGACTAGCACATGGCACATATTGTTCTAGAGCCTTTTATCTCCTCAGGGGAAAACAACACATTTAGTATTTAATGGTTGTTTAAATTACTAGTGTGATGAAAACTTGAAATATTTTCTTCTTTTTCTTCCATTAAGTAGAAAAAAGAACCATTTTATTGAAATTACGGAGGTTCACAACTTACTCTAATTCTCTTCCTCCACAAAATAATACTTTGCTTCAGATCTGCATGTGGGAACTTGTGTTTAACAAAATATGGAAATACCATTTAGACTGTGAATGATGCTGAATATGAGTTTCTGGCAGGGTGGTTTGTCATGCAGTGGAAGATGACAGCCATATTAAAGTAGGTCATACTACAGTTTCTAAGACTTGTTAGAAGGCTAAAGAAGTGATGTCATGGATACCTTCTTTCACATCTAAATCTTGTCCCGGGGCTGCCTAGACAACATCCTCCTACGCTATTGCTTTACTGTTGAAGTCCCTCTGCTGTTCTCATCCTGTGTCTGTGGAAAAAGCTGTAAAAAGCTCTGTCGTTCAGTCTGAGAACAAACTAAAACTCCGTAACCTGAGGAAACACTTAATTAGGGCACAGCTGTGGCTGACTGCTCCGTCTGTGGCAGCAACCCACTTACAGCCTGAGACTCTGAACACAGTGTGTGCAATTACACAAGCACCGTTAGCATAACTATAAGCTCAGATCAAGGCATGTAGCTGAATATCCGCACTGGAAAAGCCCAGCTAGTGTAATTGGGCATGTAATTGCGCAAGCAGATTTGGGTAAACAACTGTTAACACCAGTCCAGCAAGGCTATATTGTTACCAGTTGTTCTCTTTCGTGCTAACTTGTATTGAATAGCATATTTATCCCATTTAGATTTTCAGCTCACTCTGAAGAACCGCATTTGAAACTCACAAGGCATTACTGAAGAGCTGTACCTTTTAAGAGAGGATGAGCTTCTCATTTGGTTTTAATCAGCCAGTTTGCAAAAATAGATTTAACTTGATATAAATAATCCATCACTGAAGTAAAGGACATGCAATTAAATGGCTAATAATGCAGATATAGCCCTTTTGCTCATTGAAATGAAATGCAATGATTGACTTCTATGTAGTTACTTTTTATCCCTACCTAAGGGGAATTACACATTAAGTTTTAATATGCTTATGCATTTAACTGCCTAAGTGTCATTTTGACAGTGATTCAGTGTACACACAGCAAAAAGTACAGTTTTGAAAAAATAGCACTTATTCAAATAAACGTTGCATGTGACACTTTACTTAAATATTAGGGCTGTGATATTTGCATTGAAATCTTCAGAGTTTATATGAAAATTTTTATTAAGCTTCAAACATAAATTCCTCTAAGGTAAGCAAATTACTATTGTGATAGAAATGCTAGTCTTATTTTAGTTTTGTATGCACATAAATCAATCCTGAAATGCCCTCTACTGGTCATAGTCAGAAGGCAGTCAGGAAAGCAAAACTATTTCAGAGCGGGAAAACAGATGTGATAATGTGAGTTACATCATCCAGTGCAGTTTCTGGATTTTGTAGGAATATATTTATCAAAAGTATTTAAAGTTTATGATTGTCTAATGTGAAACAGTTTAAAAGGAAAAATCTAACTAGCACCAGACAGACTTTAAAGGAGATGCTTCTAAACAAAACATTTTTTTGTAGGAGAGTTAAAACACTTTTGCTTGACATGACCTCTTCTTTCCCTGCTCCAAGTCACACACAGAACTATGTTACTGAAGCTAATTGGTAGACTGGAAAAAATGATGAGTTTCAGTGTACTGATATTCTAAAATTGTGGAGTAAGGAGAAGCCAAATGTGTAACAAAAACAAGAACAAAGTTGTAGCTAGGAGAGAGCAAAGAAGATCACTAGTGGTGCTTGCTGGTCAGTCAGTGTTGCCTTCCCTTCCCCAGTTTGATTATAGTATGTTCCTAGGACCCTTGAAGTGGAAGAGGGGATCTGAATTGCTTTGATGGCGTAATGGGCCCAGAAAGTAAAAAATGATAATGTGATCAGGTCATTGTAAAATAGTAGACAACTAAGTGTAGTTTCGGAGCCTAAGTACAGCAGTAGTATTCATGCTAAGTAGCATGAAAAGACATGACCATTAAAATCTTCCTGAACTTTGTATATAAATGTTAAAAAGAGAAAGTGATTGATATATTTGAAGTGTAAGGCTTTCATCTGATCGAAGTCCTTCCTCTTAAAATATATGAGCACATACATACACGAGCCCTTTCCTTGACAATCTTATAGATAGTTAGAAGATGGTTATAACTGTCCTTGTTAAAATATTGGCACAGGCTAAAGGTACTTTTGTAATTCTTGCTGTTACAATTAGACCCTGCTTCTTTTAAGACAAGAAAAAAGCATTCAAATTGTGAAAGAAATGAACAGCACAGATTGGAAGTTTCCCATTTCCGGTGTTCTTACTAACAACCTTGACTCCAGCAAAGAACAGGCACTATTTAGCAGTACTGAGATATGGCAAACTTGTAGCATCAATAGATTTTTAAAAACTTCTTTGCTTTTAGTTACATTCTTGGAACATGGAAGTGTGTTTGTGTGATGTCTTCATCTGACTTGTATTTTGCTTGCTGTTTTTGTAAGCTTAACCCTGGTGTTTGAAAAACTATAACCAGTCTTTGAACTACAGTGTTATACCAATTTAGTTTCAACTTCTGACTGTGGCAGTGTCAAGTGAGTCTTTCTTTTTTTAGGCACCGTGGTGCCATCTTTGGAGATGATGACATGTGATGACATGGTGACCAGGATGACAGAACCCACATCTTTCAAGTGTCCTCTTGGCACAATGAAAAATTATGGATCTAAGAGATGTAACAGGTAGATAGGTAATATTTCATTCTCACGTTAAATTGTCCGCCAATTAAGTCTCATTTCCAGCACATAAATTCCTATCCACTTATTTATTCCTGTCTCTCTTTATTCCTATCTCTTTCTTGTTTTTATGTGTACTCCTAATATAGTCACTGTGTAGTTGCAGACATTTCTTTTGGGAAAATTTCCATCTTTAACTTTTGCCAGTATCTATAAACATTGGTACATAAGAGACTAAAGTTACACTTTTGTTACTATGGGCAACTGGTAGCACAGGAGTCTGCACTCAGGTGGAAATATTGGCCTTGTCTGTATCTCCAAAGCTTTCAGGATCCAATATCGACTGGATACCACACTTCATATTTTTTTGAAAGAATACGTACTGCTCTTTCTTACAGTTCTATTCATAGGAAATCAATAGTGCTAGAACCTCAGGAGTGTTGAAACAGTACTTTGTGAAGCTGATGAGACGGGAATATTAATATGGCTTCTGAAGAGTGGTAAGAGAAATGGCTTTTCTCTATTAAAGAAATCAGTATGTATTGTCAGATGTATATGGCAGCAATAGAGACTAATTATTATGTATGTGGAGGGAGAGAAAGGGAGGAGGAAAAGAGAGGGGATCAACAAGTGGAAATATCAATATTCTATGTCCTTTCAGTCTATCAAAGTATTTCTTTTAAATATGGCACTCCAGCCTCACTGCAGCTGCCAGGGACATGGAGAGAACAACCATTTAGGCTGCCGCTTTCCTCTGTTCATACTATTGTGTCTTATTTTACTTGCTTCGACTCCCACTGTCAAACACAAGGCATTCAAGTCTGTGCTTTTATACTTCAACAAAAGATGCTTCCAAAATCCTGAAGTGAGGATATTTGAATTAATCTGATCTGCTTTGGCATACATACCTGGATATTTGGATGATTTACGATTAAAAGATACTTCAGTTATCTGTGAGATAAAACTGTGAGACTGTCTCTAAAACCATATTACCTATCAGATTGATTTTAGAACTGTGTGTGAATGAAATGAAAGCAGACAAATTGTAATCTTGAATGACACGTCTCGAGTTTGAATTTTGGTTGCCTATGTTTCTTAATTGTCATGAATAGATACTGGATATAGTCTGGAACTCTCAGAATATTCACAGCTAAGAATTAACTTACTGTCCACAAGAGGCCATTATTGCTCCAGAAAAAGAGAATCATTGGTATATTTATATGGCATGCTTTTAAGAAATTACATGCTATATTTTAGACATGTTAGATGCATGGATCTGAGTTATAGGTATTAAAAGTTTTAACCTCTCACTTACCATGATCAGCTTTCTTCTCACGTCCAAATAACCAAATGAAGGCCGCTTACTGAGCCTCCTAGCATCTGAAAAGAAGCACAAAGAGAAGACTAGCTTGATTACAGGTGGAGGAGTAGTGAGTCTTTAGTAGCATTCTCTGGCCAAGGCCACCAGCTTAAGAGCTCTCAGCAACATTTTTCAATTGTTGATTATATGAATACCTTCCTTCTTAGAAAACCTCTTAGGAAACCTGAGCAAAGACGGAAGCAGTGGTCTGGAGATCAAATAAAGATGTGCCATGGGTGAATCTGCAGTGGGTAACCACAAGAACCACACCACTCAGTGACATCACACGGACTTGGGAGAGCAGGACGATCACTTCAAGCAGTCAACGTTTCCAAATCCTGGCTGGTGACCCCATCAGCTACATGTAGCCATTCCCTCTTGGGCTCAGTCTTCTGCATAGTGCTGCATATCCTGGATGTCCCTCACTGGGGCTATTGTATTCACTCTTTATTGCTTTCTGATTTAGTCTGCATAAGCCATCAATGGCCTCTTAGTTATGCAGCCCGAGACCAATCACTTTCCCTATACCTAAAGCCAATCAGCAGTGGTTACCCGGCTTTGTCATCTTTTGGCATCCCACCGCAAGTGTGTTGCATAGCTTTAAATTTGTTAATAGTGCATTTGTTCTGCTTTTTTTCCTGTCAGGGCATACTTAAACCATTAAACAGGGCAGATATAATTAAGGTCTCATAGCGCTGCTTTCAAGTAGGCCTCCCCAATGACAATTATCTGTCCTTCTTTGTTTTACTGGAATTATCTAATCAGTTAGAATTGGGGCGGACATAGTCCAGACCTCATTTTATCTGAGCCGTGCTTTTGGATAGGTTTCACCCTGTGACAAGACAACATAAGTACATAAGAGTTTTGTGCTTCATGATGCTTCAACTGTAGGCTCTTGATGTAGTTAGATGGAAATCATTGATTTTTCTTTGCTTCCATCTCTCTGGTCTATTGTTGGTTGCAGATGCACAAGTAACTAACAAGCAGTCCTAAAAAGGTTTATATAAATGTTCTGTAAATGTGTTCTGTAATCTCCAGTCACATATTCCACCTCTTTCCAAAAATCTCATGATTACCTCTGTATCATTTGAATCCAGACTTCATTAAGATTCTTCCTTCAGTGTTTGGTTATTGTTAACACAAGTAAACTGTGTTCCCATCACACCAAAAATCTAGATATTTTAGTAGCATAACATACTAATCTATTTAAATATCCCACTTTTTAATGTACCTTAAGGCCAATAGTAATTGCACTATGTATTTATCACTGAGACAAATCCCAGACACTGGGATTTTTTTCCAGTAATCATCAAAATGTTGGCCTGGTGCAGATCGGAAAGAATTCAGATTTACAGAAGCAAGTACATTAGGAGCTGTCTTTCTCAGGGTGTGTCCATTGATTATATGGCTGTAAAAAGATTGCCACTGTCCGTAAGTCCTGGTGATGGGTTTGATCTGGCAGTCTGTCGTTACCTGCTTGTCAGATTATTTCATGATAAACTTGTCCAGTGCTATCGGTATTGAGCACAAATCTCCATATGTTACTGCTTTGTATTTTCTCAACTTGTTAATCAAAATTGGAGTTTCTTTTTTCTTTAGCTGTGTAAGTCAGTGTGTGAAATCTGTTTGAAATGCTTAACAAAATTGTACAAGGAACATTGGGTATCACTACAGTCATCCTTTAAGACTAAGTAATTTATCTCAAATCTCTCCACATACAAGCCCTGCACATTTATTTGGAACCTATTTTTTCCCTCCTTCTGGAACTAAATATGAGGTTTTCTCCTGAAAAGAAGCAACCTGGACTTTTGGCACTTGTTTGAGCTATTAGCTGCCTTAGCCCTTCTCATTACATTTGTCTTTAAAGAAATTCTACATTGAAAATCTTTTAGTACATTTTCTTGCTCTTATGCTCCTGATTTAATTTAGATTTTATTTCTGCTTAAATCAGGGTACAGATTCATACATTATGTTGCCTTTATATATAAAAAAAAAAAGAAGTGAAGTTATAGTGATTACATATTACAGGAGAAAAAAAATCTCTCCAATAATTCAAGGAAGCTGTTTTTTGATAGAACTGAGATTACACAAAATATATGACCATCATATTGTAAGCCATATATATTAAGTGATAGGTAGTTTTTACTAGATATGTGTAATGAGAACAAAGAGGCATACATATATTCCCTTTTTAATCTAATAGGGAGAGTTTCAAAGGTCTCACTTTGCCTCTGTGATCAGCAGGATCATTTTATCTGAGGCTGTAGCTGCTAAGAATGACCTACTTTTGGTCTCCTCGATGTGTGAACATGGACAGTCCTTGTTTTTTGGCAAACATTGGGAAAATATATAATGACCCAAACAACTTGTCCAGTCCTTTTCTCAGTGACAGCTGAGTATATGTTGCTGAACCGCCTATCATACTTTTATAGCAAGGGAGACTTTGCTACTCAGGGGAGCAAATATCCTCAGAGTTGAACTTTACATTTCAATTTCCAAACCTTAATGGTTATAACTTTTTGGTCCAAAAATTATTTCAAGCTTTTTTCCTCTTATTCTCTATCTGTGTCAACATCCTCTTATGCTGCATCCTATCATGCATCCTATTACCTACACTTACTTGTCTTTCCGAACATCCTTCCTGCACACAGAATTTTCCTCATGCCACTTCAATTTCTCCTGAACTTTCTGGTTTGTCAGAAAGGACAGAAGAAAGTGGAAGAAGGAACTTATTTGTACCCTCTTTACTGAATGGATGACATTTAACTTTGTAAAACTGTCTCTTACTGACTGGTACCATCAGCTGCCTCCTGCACTGAGATGGGAATAGGCTGAGGGTTGACTGGTGGAAAAGGACCTGGGGTCCTGGAGGACGACAAGCTGTCAACATGACATGACATGGGAGCAAGTCCACTATGAGCCAGCAATGTGCCCTTGCGGCAAAGAAGGCCAACAGCCTCCTGGGCAGCATTAGGCAGAGCAATGCCAGCAGGCTGATGGGGGTGATCCTTTCTCTCTCCTCAGCACTGATGAGACCACACCTGGAGTACTGTGTGCAGCGCTGGGCTCCCCAGTACAAGAGAGACATGGATCTGCTGGAGCGAGTCTAGCAAAGGGCTATCATGCTTCTGTCATACAAGGAGAGGCTGAGAGAGCAGGGACTGTTAAGTGTAGAGAAGAGAAGGGGAAAGAACCAGGAAAAGAAAGTTTGAGTTTTTTTAGTATTTGTTGAAGTTTGTTCATAGCATGAGTTCTTCAAATATATTCTAATTTTGGTAACTTGCATTTTTAATGAGGATGAATAATGAGGCTGTTCTTCAAAACTGATGTCTTGCAGGAGTGGATCTGCTTTGGAGAATAGAGGGAGATTCTTCTTTCTTCCTGGATACTACCACTGGCTGCAACATGCCCACTCCAGGCTAAATGGCAGAGGAAGTGCTCTGTCCTTGTATATCCTTTCCCTTATTTAGATGGTTTTGGGACTTTGTCTATATTTTCAATAATAGATTTTGTTAAAATACTCTCCTATTGATAGATCATGAAGAGTCATTTAACTGTGCCCTACTCTGAAGTATAAAACCACTGTGATGTCAGCAGCTTCTTGCTATGCACTGCATGTACTATACGTTTACCTGCGCAGTATAGGATATGTTCCAGTCTGTAGTTGTTAACCTTTTTAATTCCCTTTATATCAGTTGTCTTTAAATGAAAGCTATCCTAATATTGCAGGTCACATGGACTTGCTTTGCAGTTTCCCATTCTTTTCAAAAAAGAGCTATTAATATTTTCAACAACTTTCTTTGCATATCTGAATTTAAAAAGTCCAGGACAGTTAAGATAGGTAGACAGAAAATGTTCTTTATTAGTACTGAAGCAGTATTTATCTCTAGAAAGAGAGCAACCATCTTTTTTCCTGGAATGGATTTCATCCTTTACTACTAGTGACTATGTATTTCTCAAGTTGATTTATTTTTAGAACATTTTTAAAAAATATAGTCCTATAAACTGGTGCTTTATGTACTGGAGTCGCTCCTCATCTTTAAATGGTACATTTAATAAAAAGGTCTGTGGTATTGTTTTCTGTTTTTACTTCAGAATTAGTCCTCTTGCCCTGGATAAATTTCCTCCAGTAGAGGTCTAAATTTAATAGATAGCTCTTCCACCATTTCCAATGTCTTTTGCAAGTCTGGATGCTCATAGATGTCAAATTTTTAACTTGATTTATAGGTTGTGCAGCTGGTAGCGAATTTATGTTTGTTATCTCTTGGAGTCAATGTACTCTTAGATTCGTCTTATAAGGTTTTGATTTTTGGAAATAGTGCTTTTAGGAAATCTTTCATGTTGCAAAGTAAATTAATAGTTTCCTTTTGAAGTAAGATTTTTAGGGAGAAATTAATCTAATATTTTCAGTGAGAGTACAGGCAATTAATGCTCTGATATTTTGTTTAGCTTTTTTGGTTTTGTACATTAGCACTTCTCCTCCTAACTTCTTTCTTAGGTCTGAAGAAACATCTTATATTTCAAAATTCTCTGCATTTTGTTTTCATGTCAGGTTTTTTATCGGTAGTAAGTATATTTTCTTCATAATTAACTTTTTATTTAAATTAGATTAGATTTTTTTTCTTAAATTTAAGGATCAGTTCCATTTTTGAAAAACGTTCTACTAACTACGTGCAGTAAACAAGCAGCAGAGAAGATCCTGCGGTAGCTCTGATTTTACATTAGGAATAGACACTACTTATTTGGGTGTTAATAAGTGATAAATTTTCTCTGTCAGCTTATACATCATCTGCTTTTGATCGAATTTAGGTAGCACACACAAACTGGTTTTTCAGCCTGAGTGGTCTAATTGCTGAATGGTACTTGCAATTGTACTGCAAGCAAAGTGAGTTGCAGATTTTCATATGGATTTTTTTTTTCTTTCAGAAATGCTACTGTGTCTTATAAAAATTAAAATTTTGCAGGGAAGTGAAAATATTGAAGTATTTTGGAAAAAAAAGGTTGAATTTTCCAGTAAGAACCTTATGGCACAAGAGCATTTAGATTTTCCATTTGAAATTGATGTATTTTATTAATTATATATACAAAGTTACAATCAATACAATATTTTGATTTTCCTGCTAGAAAATGATTTGAAAACCAATCTAAACCCAGAAAGTCAGACCAAGAGCAAGCTTCTTTCTTAATTTAAAATCAAATGTCTGCACTTCAGACGGATTTGGGAGCATTTTCAATAAACCAAGATGAAATCAGCTAATACAAACAATGGATTGTGCCTTGGGGGATTGAGCTGTCAATCAGTGCTCAGTGTTGTGTGAGAGGAAGGACAGATATGGAAGCTGATTGTTTTTCCAACCTAGATTCCTCTGATGGTAGCATCCTCCAAGGTACAGACTAAATTATCCTTTAAAAGAAGAAAATTAAAAACTGTGGTATGCTGTCGTCTACATCTCTTCAGTACACAGAATTCATCATTTCAGACAATTTCTTCAAATTTTGAAATTTAAGTATTACAGAAAGTTTAACTTTCACTACGGCTTACTATACAGATCACAAAAGAACATGAAAGAAATTTAAAAGTAAATTTGCTACAATCCTTTTTTAAGCATCTTGGAACCAATTCAGGGAGAAATGTAAGTACTTCATGCACATACTGACTTAACTTCTAAGTTATCCACCCTGCCACAATCTTCAGTTCTTCCTGTATAGGGTAAAAGAGGAAAAGCAAGAAGAAACTTTCATTGTCAGGCTCTGTGTACACTATGGACATGTTGATCAATGCAGTTAATTAGCAAGTACCTATGTATTTTATCACTACTGACTCTAATTTCCTAGTCTCACATCAGTTTTTTTCCTTCTCATATCAATTTTGAAAGAAAATTTTCGTTTTAACAACATGCACATTTATAAATTGCAAATTCCACAGTCTTAGCCTGCTGTTCTACTCTGAGCAACAGGGCAGTCAAATAAACACGCAGAGCACGGGAAAACTGACAAACAAGAGATTCATAAGGGCAAGTTTAAGTGCTCTTCTAACACAAGTTTGAAGGCATCATTAATCACGCTAGGTGCCGCGCCAGCGTAAGCAACTAGTTTCAACTGTAGACCTTATTCTGAAAGAAAATAGGAGCAATCACGTTCCCGGCATGGCTTTCTTTTTTTCTTTTTAAAGTATGCCTGGCCTCTGCCAGGCGTGTTTCTTACTAGATTAGAGAAAGAAGACAACAGGGGGTTTAAAATGATAAAATGAACACATTTCAGTTGTTCCACCTCTCCTCCATAATCTCTGGGCTACATGGATATTCTTTCCTTAGAAACATATCCCTTGCTTCAATCGTAAAATAGTGGCAAGTCTATCTTGTTGTAAGGGATATTCTACAGCTTATGCAAACAGGCCAAAAGAAAACTAAAGTAAATCTCTAAATTATCCATTCCTTTTCAACAAATTACTAAAAGGACACAATGCCTTTAACCAAAAATAATGTTGAATCATTTCTGTACACCACATACAGTGTCTCCTGATTTTAGGTTCATCATCTCCTCAAAAATGTCACCAACTAGAATTACAATGAACACTTCCGAAATCAAATTGTCAATAGAAACTTATGTGGACTTCCCTTGCTCAGTTGGGAGTAATAGTTCGCACCCATTATAATTTATTGTTGCAGTCTGTGGGTTAATTTATGCTAAGGAAGCGCTTTAAGAATGAAAAATACACTTTTACTTCAATTTTATGGATGTAGATATCAACTTTAAGGATGTATGTTTAGAAGCCTTTACTTCTCAAGAACTTGCTTGTCACAAAATTCAGAAACAATATACTTTGTCCTTCACCTGGACGCTTGGTTTATGCTATTTTCGTTCAAAGTAGAGATTAATTTTGAACACTTGTATATCAGATTTCAACGCACAAATTTAAATAAGTATGGCATTAAGATAGGGATTGTAAAAGAAGAACCACGGATGTCATCCTTGTTTCTAGCGGTGTAGCGTTATGCTATTACATGTTTCTCTACTCAGTTCTTTGGTTACCGATAAGAACAAATACGTTCAGTTTTGGTCTTGAAATAAGTGAAAATCTCCACAATTTAATGCAGTTGCAGTTTACTTCAAGCTGGCATTTCATAAAGAACATTTAATTTGTTAATGAAGTATTTGTATTTTTTTAACCTTTGCATCAACAAAATTTCTTTCATGGAAAGGAGCAGGAGGATCTTCCTCAAGTCAAGACAAACCACAGAAAATACCAAAACATCCATAGCATTATTTTACCAGTTAAATTTTTTTAAAATTAATTAAGAGTGTGTTGATATCTCTGAGCTTTTGTATTGAGGCTCTCTGAGCCTCAAGAGGCTTTTGTATTTTTTTCCATTTCAGGGGTAATAGGATAAATCAGGTTCCAAATGGGAAACCGTAGGGAAGCTACACAAATTCCATCTTAAGTCCACAGGCAATTTGCTTGGGTTATACACTGTAAGTGTTATTAAATCACCTATTCAAATTCAAGGCGATCTGTAAGATAAAGACTGGTAAAAAGGTAGCTTAACACGTCAGGGATAACCAGCTTTGTTATAACTCCTGAGACATGAGTGCAATTAATTTTCCTAATGTTAGCAGAAACAAAAGCAAAAGCAAAAGAATCAGGCAAAGAAAGCAACTACAACTAAGGTGAAAGAAAGTACAGTTCATGTTTTCCTGACTTGCAGAATTAAAAGTTGCCATGGCAGAGGCTCATTCTTTGTCCTACTGAGCTTAAAAAAAATGACAAATGCTTTTTTGTTCTTTAAAGGACATGCTTGGGTGGCTGAGTTGAATTTAGATTGTTAATTCTTTTCATACAGACTGCAAATCAGTTTTCAAGAAATAATAAGATGTGATTACTGTTAGTTTATTCTGGATCAGAACCTTTTTATGCTGCCCACTTGTTATATTTTCATCCATGGAAAAAAAATTCCACTGCAAAGATGCTCTGAAATCCTGCTTCAGCGCTGCAAAGGCTTCGTAATGGTGAAGTGACTGGTCTACTGAGCTTCCTGCCTCTTTACTGACTGGTTTTGTTGGTCACTGTTGCATGTTTTTATTCCTGTCTTTCTCTCTCAACTGAAGTCCCTTTGAGAAATAATTTACCTTTTTGGTATTGCATTTATACAGTATTTGGCACCATGAGGTGTTGGACCCTGATGAATTTATCAAAGTCTTGTACAAATGAGTAATAGATATGTAGTACAAATAGTAACTAAGCCAGTGATGTTGAGGGAATATGAGACAAAACGTACTATTAGATATGAATAGACTTATTCCTTAATTCCAGTAGTATCATTAATAACTGTGCCACTTTAAAGCCTTATAAAAAGTTACAGGACCTATTTTTTTCAAAATTAGGCTTCTACATCCATAGATAGGGACTTATTTAAATATGCTGTATTTGCAACAGTTTCAGTTGCTTGTGGCTCTTGTTGACTCAAATTGCCATTGTGTAGCTGAACTTGCGCATAGAGTAAATTGATTTCCGCTCACTCCTCCTTACTGGCTGTGAAGGAACCCTATTACAGCTGCACACCTAACTTAGCTACCTCAGTGAAGTAGGATATGTTGGGTCTCCATGAACATGGCTTGTCACTCTTGGAACTAAAGTGAGATGCTGTATTCAGTGATTTCCTCTTTGCTAATCATAATCTGAAGAATAATTCCATTTTTAATACAGCTTGTGCATATACACGATACATTGTACAACCTTGCAACTCTCATTATCTGAACAGTTTCAGAGGATGCCATGGGGACCGCTGATGTTTCTTTTTAGAAGATCTGCAGGTCCTTATGGCTATGCACTCTGTATCCTCAGATTCTAATAAAATTAAAATAACAAAACATCTGGAGTGAAATTATAGTAATTGATAAAAAACAGCGGGCATGAATGCATAATGGATAATTAGTGGAATATAGAGGAAACAGCAGGTAGACTGGAAAAGTAGAAATGCAAAGAACAGTTCCTATCTCAGAATGACTCTGGGCTGAACACTGCGAAGATGCACTTTAATTAAGCAAAGCACACTTCATCAGTTGTTTCTTCTCTAATAAAAACATTTAACGGCATGCAAATCTATCCATCTAAAAACGAAGACTACCTTACAATAAAAGACCTTCTTACCAGGACCTGCTATTTCTACTAGGTTACCCCCTTAATTTTATTCTGTGAACTCTCATCTAGAATTTGTTAGATGCACAAAATGTTTTTCTTTATTGCACAGAATAATTCATATCATGGTTTGTCTCTATCATTTCATTCATGCAGAAACAAGATGTGTGTTTGGGGCATTAATGTGTTGTTGTTTTCCATGCTATCCACAGCAATAAAATTACATTAACTTGCTCTTATGCATTCTGCATAGAGTTCTACGTATTGTGCTCTATAAACCCAATGATAGTCATCTCAGCAAGACCACTGGTAACTAGTCCAAACATTTGGCTCTGTTTGACATGGATGCAGCAAACATTCTTTCTTTGTTTTCCCTTTTCATCACTTTGTTCTTCATATAGCATATAAGCAAATAATTTCTTTCCTTTTGATTTCTTTGGTGTTTTAACAATCTATTTAAATATTTATTAATAAGAAATAGTATTTCAAAAAGCTCTATATACTGAAAATACCATTGGACGGTTCTTCGTTATTCTCACATAGCAAATTGCTGAATTCTATTATAATGAGGTGCCAGATAGCATGCATTCATCCTTGTCCTATAGATATTTGTTAGAAATGTGGCTACATTACAGTATGAAAAAAATACACCAAAATGAAACTGTGCATGCCTTATAGAACTTTTTTTCTGGATAGAAGGAGATAGAAATAATAAACCTTTCATAACGGATACTAGTAAATTTGCTGAATATTTTCTAGTATGCATAAGGCTAACACTTATGAAGAATAGAATATATTAGAATGTAATAGTCTTCTGTGCTCATACTAGGCCTTATGGGAAAAAAAAGAATTGACTAGTTGTTCAAAATCAAATACGAAATAGAGGAATGAAAAGAAGCGTGTATCTGAAATGTATTCAGACTTTAAATATGTACAACCTAAAATGAATTTTTCTTTTTTTTCACTGTACTTACATACAGAGAAAACCCATTCACGTTCATTCTGATCTGATCTAAATGCTTACCTTATATTTGAGTTGAGAGACCGCATCAAAAATGCACTGTCTGATCACAAGGTTTAGAAGGCTTCAAATGCTAGCATGTTAGAGATTTGTCTTACCTAGCTTTAAATATACAAAAGATGACGTTTAAATCTGAGCTTGTCACCCTAGTAACCTTCACAGTCAGTGGAAAAAAATAGGCACCTCTAGAGAACATCTCGTGTGGTCTGTCTCAGAGAGACGTGTACCATACTATGCTGCGAATCGCCCTCTGAAAGCACCTGTTTCTTTCTGTGGTGTACACAAGGATCCTGCAGAGGCTAGCTCATGCTTAAACATCTGACTTTCAGTCATCTAAGTCAGGGTGAATAGATCTCTTACTACATTACCTGTCTCAGCAAAGTACAGTGTTCAAGCTTTCTGTGAAGCTCACAAGCTATTTAGAAATCAAAGAAAGAGCTGTAGACACATGACAGAGCTTGATTTCTGAATAGATAAAGAAGGAGGAGGAGGCAAGGAGAGCCTTCTGTGTCCGCAATTCCTTTCCAATTGTATGGCACTGAAACATATTAGTCATAGAGACGCCCTCCTCAACAGATTATCTCCCTCATTTCCATCACCTAGGAGGAAATACAGAAGAAACTTTACTCTTCTGTAACCTTGCAAGCACCTGGCAGCCTCAGGAGGCAGTATTTGCTTCAAACACAATATTCTGTAAAGTTTGAGGTGAAGTACTGCAGAATGCTTTCAATAGGAGCTAATACTATTTTATATATACATATATATGTGTGTGTGTGTGTGTGTGTGTGTTTGTGTGTGCATATACACATACACACACACACACACACACACACACACACACACACACATATATTGCATTAAAAATCTATTTTAAACTTTAACATTAAAATTTAGTACATAGAATTTGAACTGCTTTTATGCAGAACAAGAAAATGTTCTGTTTCCTACCAGAGAACTGGATGTGTGAGAATTTAATGAGGAAAGCCTCCAAATACAGTTTTGCCTTGCTAATTTTGTGTTTTGAAATGATTTGATAAGTTAGGTATGTATATAGGATAGAATAATTCAACATTTCTGACCTCATTTTCTATTTACGTGATGAAAACTAGAAGTGGGAAGAGTATTTATTTGATGACATTTTCAAATGCAAAATATTTTGGAGTAGGCTCTATTTATAAATAGCATATAAAAGACTAATAGATACATAATAATTGTTTTAATTATTGTGGAGTCTCCTTCCCTGGAGATATTCAAAACCCGTCTGGATGTGATCCTGGGCAATATGCTCTAGAGAACCCTGCTTGAGCAGGGAGGTTGGACTAGATGATCTCCAGAGGTCCCTTCCAACCTAAACGATTCTGTGATTCTGTGATTCTGTAATGCATGGTAACACAATGTTGCCAAGTTCAATATACTGCCTTTAAATTTCCAAATACCTTCCCCCAGTGTTCTCATACTTGTCTATAAAGTTGTGTTGCCCATATTTAGTAACCCTTCTGAAGCATTTTCAAATAGAGCCCTATGTACAGCCTCCTCAGCCATAGCAGAATATCAACGTGACAAACTCATGCCAGCCAATAAATCTGCTGCATCAAATTAAGTTCTGGGTTAACAATGCTGAAAAGTTTAAAGCCAGGGTGAACTTAATACAGTGCAAAGAGACAAATCTGTGTATTCCATTAACTACTTTTAGAACAATGTGTGAACAATTCTTCCCAGACCATCAGAGGTGGCATGGGCACAAGCAAAGCTCTAATGTCCTTGGTTGTCCCTTGTGGTTACTTGTGCCGTTAAAGTCACAAGTTTATCCACTCTGCCTAAAGTTTCTAGCACTTTTGTAATAGCCAGCACCTATTACAGGAGGTGATTTGGCTTCACTGTCTACCAATCCACTGATATTCCTGTGTTCTTTAAATTTTAGAAGGATGTTGGAGATATCTGGGAAATTTCTGCATTTGTTAGATTTAATGCATACCATTTTTCTCAGATGAGTTTATTTGGAGGCTTTTCAGCATCTGTCTATTCTTCTGGAAGATTTTCAGCTTTCAGATCTCTATGCTAAGAGAAAAACAAAACTTGAATTAAAGATCTGAAATTTGGTCTTTAAGCTGGAGCTTTTTCTATAAGAAAAACTCTTTTCAAGTGTTAAAATTCCATCTTGCAAATTTATCATTATTTCCTTGCTGACATCCTCATTAGCTTGCATGTTACAGCTGAAGTGGGCAAACTCACTTAATTCTCATGCTCCTTTGTGTTCTAAAGGTATGCTGAATTTGGATTTGAAGACGTTCTCATTAGATTTTTTTGCTTTTATTTTCTTTTGGAATGCTCTACAGTTTTTGTTCCTTGCTTAACTAAGCCGTTACTTCCAAAAGCTGTTATATTAGTCGCGTTTACCTCTTCCATGCTCCTACTGTGGAGTCACATAATGCTTGTATTATATCTATCCAAGATTCTTCTCACAGTGAAGTAAGTGGCAATGTCAAGCAGGAAAGTTGTGTTCTTGACACCGCTTGACATTACATTGTACCATTTGCTTAAGCCTGTGTTAATTTAAGTCTGTGATCTTACCTGGGTGTGACATTTGAAGTCTTAATGACATTAATTATTTATTGGCATATGATTATATTTCAGTGTTTTCTGGAATGAATTACAATGAAGGCCAAGACATGCATTCTCAAAAACTATTTAAGTTTGTCGTAAGTTTTTTGCCATTTGCTTCTCTATTTGGTGATTATGCTTAGGACTGATATCCGGTAAATGCATCATCTTCCAAGTAGAAATAGTGCCTGCTACATCAGCTCCCACAGCTTCACCCTGACCTTTCTCTTTTTTTCAATAAGATAAATGTCAGCAAACCTCACCAAACTCATTGCTGGTATTACTTGGGCTCTTTGGTTTACTTCTAATTTTTTAAAACAAATTTCACTCATTGCTGAGACACATTTTTTTACTTCATAATTTTTTGAAAAATACTGTTTTCACAGTGGTTTTGACACGATGCTTATTAAGTCCACAGTGGACATGTTTTAGTCTGCATCTTTCCTTTGTGTTAGCTTTGCAACCATGCCCCTTACTTTGTATTATGTGGATATTCTATTGACATATTTGGGCAATTCACTTAAAATTTTCAGCTTTTCAGATTGCACTCTGTCCAAGACTTGTTAAGAGTGCTTTGGTTGCTGCTCTCTTTATTCTTTTTCATCTGAGTTGAGGAAATCTTTCCAGATTTTTGGTGAAGAGGAGTTTTTGAGTCATTCCTTTTCTTTATATTTGTCTTTGTATTCATCATTCCACATTACTGGCATTAACACCCATGAGAATTTTGTCAGTCCAAGTTTGTAGGCAATTGTAGAATTAACCTTTGATCTCAACCTTATATCATCTCCAAGTGTATAATATTGTATAATTACTGTTTTCGTGCAGTGTGTTTAAAACCTGGCTCAGAGCAATTGGTGTTAATTGGCGCCTGGTCCATCAGCAATTTTTCTGCTTTAGAAGTTATAATTACTGCTACTTGCACTGAGGGCTAATCTTCCGGCCTTCTTGAATATATGATGACTCTGTTTCCATTCTTAAATTGCTTTTTGTCAGCTTCTGGCCATTGACATTTGCCTATTATAGAGCTTTAAAATTACTTCCATCCAATTCTTTAATCAGCAGCATTGTACTACTGCAGTTACAGTCACTACAGTGTCAGAGTCCGCTACTCTCTGACCAGGTTGTTTTAGGTACGGAGAGTGCAATGTTTAATATAAAAGTTTATTTTGAGGGAGATATTTGATGTTACACAGGATTTTTGATTTAGCAGAGTGATTCAGCAGTGTACTGAAACCACAGTTCCAGTGTACACTTATACAGTTCAATCACAATACCAGTATGATTGCCATTACCGGTCTCTATAATATACTCCCCATCACGAGACTGGGCGTCCCCAGTTGCCACAGAGGAATACATGGGTTGAAGCCAGCTCAAGCCCGTTGCTCTCTTCAAAATTCCTTTGTTAGTTGTTAAGGTTTCATACTCTCTGTTGGGCTGAACCACGTATAGACTTCCCCCATGCTGGTCTGCATAATCTCAGGGAAACCTTCACATTCTTTCGAACAGCTCAGGAAGAAACATTTACACCAGGTCCAACTAACGGGTATGGCTGCTTATCTAAAACAAAGGTCACCCTCTGTCCCCCTTTGCGTTGAGATAATGTCAGTTCTCTGTGCAACAGCAAGGGTTAACAAGCCACATCCTACACTGTTCCTGAACTTCATGGGCACCTCGCCTTCTGAGCCTTCTTCCACTGTAGGGGTTATTTGTCGGTCAGGATGCCTGAAATCCGCTTTCATGATTTGTTCAACCTTAACAAAGATCTTCTTGGAGCCCTAGCGTTCCAATCAGCAATGCTTGCCAAGAAGAGGAGGATGCTTGGTGTGTGCTATTTTTAAGGAATACCTTATTATATTTGTGTAACTTCATTTTTTTGCACATGGTCTGTAGCACAACTCCAATTTGGATGGCCAGTGTATTGTTTTTAAATTAATCTGAAGGCCTGTTCATCCCTATTGTGAACTAGAACTCCTATGGGCAAAGCTTCAAGTGTCATTAGGATTCCCACCAGAGTAAGTCCAGTCTCTAGAGAAGAAAAGCACTATTACATTTTGAATTATTTTTAAAAGATTATGATAATTTGTTCTTTGCTTATTTTTCTACCTTCTACTGTCTTGTCATTTTTTTCTGTTTTACAGTTGAAACATCAAGGACCAGTCTTCAGAATCAGTGCCCAGTACAGCTGCGATACCTTCTTCACTCCCCAGCCCCGCCACCAGCTAAGTACCCATTTGTTATCCAGCTTATCTTAGACCAGTGTAACTGCTCTGACTTGCATACTGTTATCTACTGGAGAGGAAAGTCATGAATCCTTTCCCTCAGATTTGTCCCATACATTCACATAATTCTCTACTATATTCCTACTATATCGCTTAAAAAAAAAAAAAAAAAACCAAAATAAGTAGTGGTTCTGGTTTTCCACCATAGTATAAAGCAATGGGGAAGACCAGGTGCCAGTCTATATACTAATAGCCTCCTTATGTGACTAGTTAAATGATAAGCATTAGAAGTTCATCAGAAGGTCATCAAATCACCTGAACAAACAAGCTACCTCAGACATTTCTCTTACCAGTGTCGTCTGAGGTGACACATCATCTAACAGTATGAGGCTGGAAAGACAGGAACTGATAAAAAGCTGAAGGTGTTCTATACAAATAAGTACTTTAGATACTAGATTTCTTCAATTTTCTGTGTTTTTAGAAAAACAAAATGATTGTGTTAGTCAGTACTATATTTATAGTGAATATTTTAAAGTTAGGTACTCTTTCATGCTTATTTTCTTGTTTTTCTTAACAAACTTACTGGGGGCCTGGAAAATTGTTAATTAAATTCTTTCTAAGCCATGTTGCAGAGAAGCTCTATCTTCTGACATATTTTTTATAATACAGTGGATGTTAAAAATAATTCTGCAATACTTTTTGCAGAATACTTTTTGTTGAATAAAGTAAGTATTTGGCTATCCTTTCCAATTAATATTTGTCAACTGGTGTATTTAAGAAGGATTAAAAGAACAAATAAATTGTCAAATACAGTGAGTTATAAAGAGAGTCTTTAAAGTTCATATCAGTTGCACTCTTTTAGTCCCTAATGATGTCATATTTATGCATTTATTGAGAAGCTCTCTCAGCATAAAAAAGAAGCTGAGTGTGTTTAAATGAAGTAAGGATAAAAGAAAGTCAATAGAAAGGTTTTGAGTAATCAAAATCAAATAAATATAAAGTATAACATTTTGGCATGGATATACACAAGTAAGAGACTATAAACAATGTGATGTTTCTTTCTTTCCTTATTTTTCAAAGGAGAATGGTGAAGGGATGATGTCCCGCTTTCAAGCATAATAGTCCTCTGATTAGGTTAATAGCTGAAAAAATGAGGTATTTGAGTCCGTATTTTCTGTCTGAGAAAGGGAATGTTCAAATCCTAGACCTGCTAGTCAGCAGCCTTGTTCAGAACAGTGAGAACAGTGAGTGTTAATCTTTATCTCTCCATTGAAACAATACACTGGGACAGAGTAAAATTCAGGCTCAACTGGCTTCAAACAAAACAAACAAATAGATAATAACTTTGTGGTTAACTATTAAGACTCGGAAACATTGCAGGTCCTAGTCTACGCTGTCTGTTGTTTCTTTAAATTACGTTAACCTGTTTAACTCTCCAGAATGGCACATTAATCTGGTGCCCCTAAAACAGAAGAGAAGTTTTGCTTGTCTGCTTATCCCTGGGGAAAACACTGTGTGGCTGTGATCAGCTGGTGCACAGAAACGTGTCCTCAGCTCTGAAGAGCAGAACTATTAGGCAACATGTCTCTCTCCAGAATTTCCCAGTTTGCCTGCTGGATCTGCATGTGCAGCATGTTAACTGGGGCCAGGCCTGTCTGTCTCCCACGAGTTACTCAAAATCACACGCTGAGATGCCCGTGCCTGAACGCTCAGGTATCTCTCGTCTGATCTAGCAAACAGCAACACCTTGTCCTTACAGTCCTGCTGCTCTAACTCCTCACGTTGCACAGGGAACGCCCGGATGGGCCCTGGATTGAACCCCAGGGAAAAGGGGCCTAAAGTGGAAGTGCATCTCTTAAATTCATTAATTTTATTGGATTTACTGTTTCTGCATGTTTGCGTGGGAGAAAAGTCACGTCCTGACAGCTTGAAAACAGTGTAAAATGGGAGTACAATAAATGCTTTTTTCCCTCTTGGCCACCATCATTCTAAGAAACCCTGTTTCTTTAGCGTTTTTCATCTTGCCTGTTCATGTATCGGATTAGACAAACCCAGTGCTGAGACAGAAATAAAAATGTCAACATTTTAAAAGCCCGAGTCCTTATGAGATACATAGGTTTATATTTTGTGGTGCTAAAACGTTCAGACCAGCCTTGTAGTTTTATTGGTCTCTTTCTAGGGACAAATAAATCAATAAGAAGAGCTCTTATAAAAGTACTTCAAAATAGGTAAGATAATAAAAAAGTAGATAACTAGTTTTAGCATTTTATTTATTTTATGATAAACTTTTAATGGTTTGTGTTGGTTTAAGTTATTTTAAAAATATATCCATTTCACTCATCTTCTCCATGTTTATTATTTTGCTTAGTGACTTGATTTTGGCATATAGAAAATGGATGCATGGAATACTGATTTTAAAGTTTTCAAAAAGAAATATGATTCCAAAAAAACAAATAAGTAGCATTTTTATGCCACAAACAAAACAAACAAACAAGAAGAAGTAAGAGAAGAGTGCCTTATAGGGAAGAAAATCCTCTCCTTACTTTGTAATAAACTGTATCTTCCTGAAAAACTTTGTAATTTGCAGCAATTAAATGGGTTAATTACCTGTAATCTAGGGGCATCTACTGACATGATTAATTTGCTGTGTTTTAGCAGTGCTAAAAAATACATCATGAATAAAGTATATGCATTTTGAGTAGTGTTGACTTAGGCTGTTTACCATTTTAATCCGTTAGTAGTTTGTTTTCCTAATTATCTTGTACATAATATTAAATATCCTAATTACTTGCTAAAATAGAGAGCTGAACATTACTTCATAACATTTAATATATGTCTAATGTATGTAAGTATCTTGAAGACTTAGTTGGATATATCTAGAGAAGTGGAAATGGATATTGTATTTAAGTATGCAGAGTGATAATAAGTCTTGTGCTACTGTTCCGAAGAAATGCTACCTACAACAGGTAGGGAGGTTGTGGTGTGAGGAACCTTAACTTAGTGCACTGCAAACCTGCTTCTTCTAAGCAGGCCCCTCACATCTATCCATGCTCTAAGAGTTTCTAAAGGATTTCCTGGGCTGGATCTTGTCTTTATCACTGTTTCATATCTGATGTCAAGAAGATAAGTCTGCTGGCACAGTGGAAGTCTTCACGACATGGCAAAGTAAAAAGGCAGCTGTCACCAGACATCCTTGTAGAGACCCACTCTCCCGTGCAATTTACAGGTTTTGAAAGCTTGGTTTAAGAAGCAGCTACAAGAAGTGACTGACCTACTCTAGCAGAAACAAATTTTAACAACTAAATTGTCAAGGCAAAGGACAGTAGTCTCTATCTGAACTTTCATCCAGATTTCTTGCACAGTATTCCAGTGGCTATTAACAAAAATTAATGAACACTTGTAATATTCAGGAACTGAACAAGAAGAAGCCTGGCTGATCTGCAGAACATAGGCCTGCTCAAACTTTTTCCTGTCAAACCGCTATGCTTTTTCTCAAAGGCAGATAAGCCCCAAGGTATCTGCAAGCATAGCTTTACACTGCATCAGATCCTAAAATGTCTCTTGCTGTGAACTTTGGGTTGCTCTGCGGTTGAAGAAACAGGTAGATCTCATTTAGCAGTACAATAAATGAGGACCAGACTGAGGATCATCAAGGATCACAAAGGACTAATCTGGTCCTAAATAGTGTAAATATCCTGAAGTGGAGTAAATCAGCAAATTCATTCAAGTCATTATTCAGGATCTGATGCCTCTTCTTTTAGCTTTGTCATTTTGTTATGACCTGCTTATTTCACATTTCCTGTCCCAGTAGATGGCAAGACATCATGGTACTTTGCTTAAACATAATGTTATTTGTACAGAAGTTCAAATTCCTCTCTGTTATTTTGGTTGAGTTAGCAGAAACTATAATGACCAAATCATTGCTCTGTATCTGCAGTCATGTTCCATTAAAAGTTAAGGGATTCAAAACCCAGGGAAGAATGACAACCAAGACATTTACTTGCATGATGAAAATCCATGCTGTGCGTAGAACCACAACAAACCAGAAATAAATATGACCTTTTTATTAGTGTTGCCAAGGGTAACATTTTAAAATACACATCGCAGAAACCTAAATGATCACATACTGTATTATTAGGGAATTCAAATATTACAGTTGCTACTCCCAACAGCATGAAGATAGTAGTTACCACAATAATGTTTCTTGTTTCATTTTTAAAACTCTCTCTTTCCTTTTACCTAGCAGACTGGCAAGTTTTAGGGTAAACACTCAAAATTGCTGCATCTTTTGTGATATCGCTTGTTTACCCTAAGATAGCCTTAGCTGACTAGTTCACCCTAGTTAGCCTTAGTTTCCAGTATTTAACCCATTGTTTCATTCAATATCATAGCTTTCAAACCTCTTTTAACCTGTAGTCTTGAAATTTGTACCAGATAAGATCTGAGAGTATGAAAGTCTAATTGTTCCAGTATCTTTGTTGTCTTCTTTTGATTTTCGTGTGCCAGCAAGAGCACCAGTGGGTGCCAATGCTGTGTGCCAGTATGTATTCTTGTGTATATGCAGTGAACCTAGTTACATTTCCTAATTGGCTAGTGAAAAGCTATTTTCAAAAATACAAATTTGCTCGGTATCCTCAGATTACGCAAGGTTTTATCCATAATATTTCTTCTTCCATGTATAGAATGAAGCTAAAGAAATGTGAATAAAGTGTGTAAAATGTGTGTAAAAGCCAATCTATCTGCCTCCTGGGTAGAACTGGGCTTTTAAGCCCCTCTTTCCTCCACTAAAAAAAAAGAATACAAATAGTTAAGGAAAGAAAGGCAAAGGCAAAGCTCTCAGAAATGTTACAAACTTTTTCCATCTCCTTTACATCACTTTTGGATTGAGTTGAACAGGATCATGACTGATATTTTTGAAAATAAATTTGTGTCTCCTGAACACAGCTCCTGAATTTATCTCCTTTCTCTGACTTCTTTTCAGCAGGGATCTTAAGAGATCTTTGGTCCTTTCTAATAGGACTCTGCTGGCACTACGCACAAATCTTTTGCTCTTGAGAGATCAGTTAGAGGCTGAGACAATGGCATGTGGTTGTCCACACCGCCATCTTCACAGCTTTCCCCTTAACCATCACTGTGGTGCCAGACACCTTCACTGGCTGGGCATCTATCTGAATTGCGTGAAAATAGCTTTCCTTTGACATGTTTAAAGGGTTCCATGAAGAATATCAAATATAGTTCACAGTTTGATACACACATATATATATAGCCAATTCTATCTCTGAAGCAGAAAACAAAGCCAGTCTTAGTCTTAGCCTACAACAAAAACCGAAGGCCACAGGTGCATTATATGCCAGCATAAAAACATCTTAATAACCAGAGAGGGCCAATACAGACCAACAATGTCCCTCAGAAGCACAGGAAATAAATCGTTTTGGTGCTGAGTGTACAAATACACTATCTCATAGACTCATAATTAGG
This sequence comes from Struthio camelus, assembly GCF_040807025.1. Lineage (NCBI taxonomy): Eukaryota > Metazoa > Chordata > Aves > Struthioniformes > Struthionidae > Struthio > Struthio camelus. The sequence continues at coordinate 209,619,225 of NC_090942.1, forward strand.
TTGGAAGGGACTTCTGGAAGTCATCTGGTCACTACTGAATAAAGCAATATTGTAAACTTAAGCTTTCTGGCTTCTTTGTGCATTTTGTTTCTTCGTCTGCCTTTGTATCTTGTGCTTGTTTTAGATCATGAGACTGGTGGTTCCTTTTTTTAACCCCCCATACCGGAACTGGCCTAGAATTGACCTGTTGTCCAGCTCTATACTGCAGAATCCAGCCAGTCGTGAACTGCAGAAATTCATTCCCCCATCCTGTTCTGCTCGATGGTGGTCCACAGATTGAAAGGGTTCACAGGAATTAAGCCAGCATTATGGGCAGGTGCTTTCTGGGGTGGAACACAGTAGAGGATGGCTCAGTTTGTGCACCCCCAGGAAAATGTGTTACAAATCTCTTTCTCACAAAGACGGGTCCCTCCTTTCAGAGGCGTGGAAGTACAAAGCAGCTGCTGTCTCTGAGCCTGGCTCTAGCTCTCTTCCTGATGTTCTGTTCAAGCTACTTAGGAAGCTGTTTGAAGTCTTGGGTTTTGAGATAGCCACCTTGAGATTTTAAACTGTAAATGTATCTTTCTCCTCTATTCTAATGTGCCTGTTCTGGGCCATGTTCACTGAAATAGTTATTTGATCAGCAAAAGAGCTGTATTTCTATCTTTCTGGGGATTTTTTCCCAGAAAAGGAACTTTTTACATGTTACATACACCTTTTCTGGAGAACAAACGTGGAGCCTGGAGACAGAATCCTGGAGAAAAGGTTCAATACGAGCAGCTGCCTCACGCCAGTTTGGGGATGATCACACCTATTTTGCCTGCAGAGGGGCAAGCAAGCTTTTCCACTCTCCCTAAACCTGGTCTTACCACTTTCAGAAGTCTGTTGACACACTTTGAAACAGAGCTAAGTCTATACTATAGATAAATGGCGTTGGTGAGCTTTGGGCTTGAGAACTCAGATCCTTTGCAAATAATAATCCACTGTACATACAGAAGCATGACTATATGGCCTCACCAAGATCCTTGTGTTTCCCTGCTATGTAATCAAGAGAGAATTATTTCAAAATCATTGCTGAAAATATTGAATAGAATTTGGGTAATTACAATCCATCTTGTACTCTACCACAAAATTATCCATTCTCTCTTGATTTAATTTTGCTACGAATTTTTGAAATATGTCACTTTTTAATATATTTAATCCAAGTTTTATTAAAATCGTGTTTATCAATACTGTAAATATTTTGCTAATTTTTAAAGAAGGATGTAATATACTAAGTGAAATACTTTCTAAATATCTATTATAACTATGCAACTCCCTTTATGAACCAAACTTGTAATCTCACGGAAGGAAAAAATCAGGTTTGCTTGATAAGATCTATCTTCCATAAAATCATATTCACTGGCATTAGTTATATTCTTATCCTTCAACTATATCCCAGATCTAATTTCCCTCAGTTTTCTGGGACTGGCAAAAGATTAACTGGTCATTTACTACCCAGGCCATCTGTTACGTGCATTAGCATTTTTGTATTCCTATCATATTTTATACTCCCAATGGATTTTCATATCTATCACTTCAATAAAAAGTTGGATCGTTACTTAAAATAGAAAGAGAATTCAAACAACTAACTTGGGCATCCAGTACTGAACAGGCTTCTACTAGGTATGGATATTACCATATTTGCTTAAATTCATCTATGGTATCTGAGACGAAGCATGCCCAGTCAAGATTGCCTAGCACTTACAAAATCAGGTACACTAATCACAAGAGAATTAAGATACGTTCCTCAGTTTTCCCAGCAACCTTCTTTCCCTTGGGTGTCTGCTGCAACAGCAATTTTTGACAGAGACACTTTGGAAAGAACAGGATTGCATTTTCTAAGTTGCAAACTGAGAACGTTGCAGAGATTTACTGTATTTTCTTATAGACACTACAGACTGCTAGGGCTATTGTGTTTTAAATAGAAAGATTGCTCCTGATCAGTTAGTACTCCAAGGTCATTTCTATTAAGAGATGTTCAAAAATGTATAGGAGGCCAAATGTAGAAAGAATAGCAGTAATACACTCTAGTGGCCTCTTTGCTTCTGCATTAGTGCCTCAGAAAAGAAATATACTCAGCCTTAAAGGACACTTCGTGCTGTTGTGGCTTTACTTTGGTCACTCTCTCTGTCAGGGCCGTGAGGGCGTTAACAGGCCCTCGTGTCCCTGACCAGCTACAGCTGGGAGCCCCCATGCAACCTCCGTGTGAGAGTCAGGAGCCCTGGGCACCCAGTCCTGGCCTGAGCTACACTGCTCTGGCCTGCACTGCTTCATTTGGAAATGCACTGGAGGTACAGCACGACAGTGCTTTGGGAAACAAGAAAATGAAATTATTCAGCTAGTGGATACTCTGAAAGCATTTGAAACAGTTTAATGACAGAATTTGTTTTAAAAGCATCAGTTAGTTTTACCTGCAGCATTTGCACAATCCGTGCTTGTCTACCTGTATAATTAAATAAGTGTTAATGGTACCAATTAAGAAGTGAGAATGTGATTCATTGCTCTTTGTTACTTTGCAGGTCAGAGGAGATGCAACAGGAAAATACATATCCAGCAATCTAAAGACAATTTAAACTGAACTAGTTCTTCAGGCATTTAATTAAAAGCTTTAAAGTTTAATTAAAAAGTTAAATCATTTGTCTATTTCTGGGGAAAAAATAGTGCTTTTGCGTTTAGATCAATTATGTAACATAAAGCTCAGTAAGAGAAGTATACTATTTTCTAGTCTGAAGTTATGGCATTTTTCATGCATAACAGCACGACACATAAAAACGTATTCAGGGAGATATAAGCAAATAGATATATGGTTATATTAGGCACAGTATGAGAGTAAGTTCTACCTAAAAAGATAGTTTTTCTTTATTTTTTGGAGGAGATGGTTCAAAGACAAAAAGACTTTTATAATATAGTCAAAATAATGAACAGTCGTTTCTATTATACTTTAATTTTCAAAATAACAAACTTTTGCATTTCTATAGTGGTAATAAACACTTAGCTAAACATCAAACAAGAAAATTAAGGAATGAGACTTCAGGGGCAATTATTACTTAGCAGTGTTTCAGAGATCATAATTTTTAAACAATATTAACTAATGAGATTAAAAATTCAGAAATATGCGATTTTGTATCATAATTTTCACCTACCTTTTCAAGAGAGGTTGTGAATGGAGCAACAGATTTGTGCGTAATTCTCATATCTAAAAGTGCTCAGAACAAATACAGTTGGGGCTAGAAGTGAATAAACTGAGGCTAAAAAGAAATAAATGCCAACTCAACAGTCTCCTTTGAAAATAACAGGAGCTGCTTGATATTATTAAAAACAATTCTTTTATTTAGATATTATAAGGAGAACGGGGTGGAGAGTTCTTATAACCTTTTCCTTTCTGTGTTTACAAGGAATTGCTCATTTTGATAAATACCTTTTCATTGAAGTATCTCCCAAATGAGATAAAACCCAAACTCTTGGATGTTTTTTAACATATTTTTTCCTGTTGATGCCCTCTGTAATGTTCTGAATAAGTTAGAAGAAAAAGGTGAAGGTAGCCGCGTTTGGGCCACAACCGTATAACCAACCATCGGTGAAACTGTAGATATGGGATTGCTTATAGATGTGTCTTTCCACAGCATTTTCCTTGCCTTGATTCTTAGTACTTCATTTGCCACACAAGTGGTGAATGAGTCAGGATTATAGGAAAGGAAACTGTTCCTACAGGCTTCAGTGAATTTAGATAATAATATAGGCCAGGATCCGTGCACTGTCCTTGTGTCACCGGCAGCTGCAGCTTTTCTGCACAGCTAAACTGTCTTCCTTCTTCCGGCTCAAACAGGGTGCTTGCATCCAAACTGCCTTAGTGGGGGCTGCTGCCTATACTAAACCCTGAACTATGCAAAGACAGTGGTTGGAAAAATTGTCACCCGAGTAGTCCAAAAGCCGAGTAAGGAACGGAGCTAACAGGGTGCTCAGGGTCACTTTGGTAGCGGATCATGTGACAGCATAAATACAACATATGCTTACACCTAGATTAGTAAACTGAACAGGCCAGGTTAGAGCCACAGGCACTTTATCCCAGTGATTCAAAATGGCTAATTGTCAGCTCCCTGAGCTGTTTTAAACTGTTCATATTAGCTCTCTCCAAGATAATTCTGCTCTAAATGGGGCTAGCTCTAAGTGTAGAGACAAGCTAGAAAAGATCTGGGGTTTATGGTGGGTACAAGGTTGCATATAAACAAATGGTGCATTCCTTGCAAATAATGTAAATTGCACAGGGACATATACAGAAAAATATGTTCAGTGGATTGAAAAAGGTTATTCTACCTATTTGGCACTGGTTAGGCTGCACCTGGAACATCATGGCAAATTTCGGGCCCCTTGATCTAAGGGGATGTGGCAAAACTGGAGAGGTCTAGCAGATGGCTATCAAGGTGGTGTGGTGCCTAGAGCACATCTTGTGCAGAGAGGGTGAAGAATCAGCTCTTTTTTAGTATGATGAAGAGGAAGCTAGAAAGCAATCTAATATACACTTACAGCTACTTGAAGTGTTGTTACAAGGCTAACAGAGACAAATTCTTCTTGGTGTCAGATGATGTAACAAGCTGAAATGGCCGAGAACTGTGGTTTGAGAATTTCAGGCTGAACTTCAGGGAACCAAAATCGCTAGGAGGTTGATGGAGCACTGGAACAGGTTGCCCAGTGATGTTACAGAACATTTATCCTTGGAAGTTTTCAAAACTTTGCTAGACAAAGCCATGACTGATCTGATCTAGTGTTGTTGATAGTTCTTCTTCAAGGGGAAGATTGGGCTATGTGCTCTTCAGAGGTCCATTCCTATCCATGCTTCTGCAATTCTGTGAGCTGAACCTTGTTTTAGCTAGTCATGGAGCCTGGTCTCTGGACTCTTACACTGAGCAGTATAGATATGACCTCTGATACAGTGCCCATATACACGTTGAGGAAATAGTGTGTACCAGGGACTGCTCCTGGTAGGCAGCATGGACATTGCTGAAACAGATTAGTGCCGCCTTCCCTGCATAATCCTCTAGCACTATCCCATCAGGTTTTACGCTCATGGACACCTCCAGCATCATCATGCCACACTCCACAGTAAGCAGTACATTCCTTCATTTTCATCTTACACAAACGTTAATTGGTTCAACTGCCACACAGCCTTCACGTTATTTCAGACATTCTGAATAAAAAGAAAAAAATTCCAAAAGAATGGCTTATGGCCACAGGAACTCCACAAGGGGTTCAGAGGAGACCTAGACCCAGGTGTGACATAGACAGGCAGTGCCACTGCCTGCAGGGTCAGCGATCAGTCCCTGACCCTGTTTTGTTTATTGGGATACCCATCATCCTTACAGTGATGATGATATTGGAGTGCTGTCCTGAAGAGTTAGATCAGATTCCTCCTATTTCCATAGACTTTTCTACATGACATTAAAGACGTTACCTCATGCAGTTCTTTCACTACTTGCATTCCTTATTTCCTGTTTTGCCCATCTGGCGTACCATAGGACTGATTGGAAAAACCCTGAGCAAGTTTTGAACAACCTACAGTAATATGGCAAGGTAGCATACAGATACAATTTATTCAAGAACAATTCATTTAGCTCTCACTGATGAGGGTTGGGGGGAAGGACTGCTGCATTGAAGCGTATGCCAAAATAATGCTCACACATAAATAGGCTGAATTAGGACTGCTAACAACAAAACTATTTGTGGCATATCCTAATTGTTACAGAAATGCTTTTAACCATTAAAATGTATCAAATGTAGTTTTGAGAATGTAAAAAATACGTGCCTCATACTTTTGTTGGAGAATAGCATGCATATTTCTCTACAGCTTTTTTATTTTTTGCTTTGCTCAAACTCAGTGTAGAAGAAATATCATATAAACTGCATTGGCTGTGCATAGCTCAACTTGTAGAATATGATTATTTGGCTGTATTTCAAAAGAATGACAATCCTACACCAGTAGAAATAAAAATGGTAGAGTAGCTGGTGCAGAGGATGACTTTTATATGCAGATAATAGAATCGACTCAGATATTGTTATCATGAAATGCCATGAATGCACTGTGAAATGTATACTGTAGGTGGTGTAAGAATAGATTTCTTATCTATGAGTAGGTGAAAAAATCTGAAAGAAGTCTTTCCATCTATGAGCTATAGGAATGAGTCTGGATTAATATAGCTGTTCAAGGTATGTACATTTTATAGAAGTTATACCAGAAAAACGTATGAAGTAAAAATGAATCACCTGTTTAATTTTATCTCCTGTCAACATCAAGATTAAAATGTTGTTTTAAAATATTCATCTCTCCTGTCAAATCTGCTACTAAATGAGTGGAGTTATGTTTTATATATGCCTAAACCTAATTTCCTTGCCTTTTTCAAGCAGGTTAATTATATTCATGGACCTTTGTCACATTATTCACTTGGAAGGCCTTGATTACACATTGCCCATCAGCTTTTCATAACTCAAAGTCCAAGATAAGAACTGTACTCCAAAATGAGACATTATTAAGTCTTAAGCCTCTAAAAATTATATATGAATCGTAATATCAGGGTTTTCTTAGTTGATAATAACTTACACAGCATTCAGGTAGTCTTTGTCTGTGTTTTGTTGTATAGTTCAATAATTGTTTTGCACAAACAATGCTCTTGGTAGAGCTGATAATAAAAACAATGCTGGGGATATTGATATACAGATTATTTTCTGAGGAGTTAAATTTAAGAGAACCTTTCTCAATATATCACCTAACAATGACACAAGTTAAACACGTTTGGACACAATCATTTAGAGCGTTCTCTAGTTAAGCGTTCCTTTTGTTTGTATGTCGGCTCACAGATTTTGGTACAGACAAATTTAGTCTAGGGCAGTTGGGAGTTCCCTTCAATTAGATAATAGCTAGATAAAAAACGTCTGTGCCTGGATCTCTGCATAGAAAATAGGCTGTCAGGTTTCCCATTCCATATAACAGCTTGCAGCCCTATCAGGCTATATGCCGACTACTAGAGAAAAAAAAAGCCTGAAGAGCAATAAGAAACTTCTGGCTACCATATTGGATAGAGTAGTTTTTTAACTTTCATCATCTATGTGAAATTTGGCTTTATTTTATCATCTCTGTAGCTCTCATGTCTTTATGTTCAGAAAAAAAATTATAAAGAACTCTGGCAATTTCTCCTCTCAGGAGCAGAAGCCTTGAATTCTGCTGCTGCACAGAAAGGAATGAGAAATGTATGGATATTGGCACTTTAACCTATTGAATAGTTTATCTACTATTCAGTTTTTTATATTGACTCTTCCAAAGTTAACATGTGCTCAGTTAATTTTAAACATGGAATTAATTCAAAATTACATTTATAATGGATGTCCCTTTATTGGACGTAAATAGCAAGTAGGTAACACAAGACTGTGCTATTGTTGGCATATTGCAGACCCATCCACGTCGTAGCGCAGATTGAAATATTGCAAATCCAAAATGTACCTAATTTATCTGTCTTGCATTTTTCTCCCGGTTATTATCTTCTGCCGTATTGCTGTCACTTGGTTTTAAGGGTCAATTCACTCTTCCTGCCTGCTAGGCACGTTCAAGCTCCAGTATTAGCTGTAGTTTCAATTTTAACTATACCTTCTGGTGAATCTACACCTGGATGTTTCCATGTCTGCAATGCCACAGGTGTCCTGTGTGGACCTTCATGAGTTCTTTGATGAGAAAAGAGGTCCTGCTCAGTGGCCTGTTGCTCAGCAGCTTATCAGTCCCTCAGGTACATCATCATTTCCTGGGCACAGTTACCATGGTAGAGGCACTCTGTTTTCTGAGCTGGAATACTACTCTCTTTGCCTGTAACCTGTACTCTCCATGGAAGTGATAGGCACTGAACCTGGTCTAGCATTTTCTCTATAAATGCCAAATAGAGAGAAGCACCCAATTTTGGCAGGCTGGATTTCCTCGTACTGGTTTTCAGAAATGTTCTTTGATTCTAAGAGTTATTACTGGAGCTATTCTAGGTAGATTGGATTGTCCCTCTGAGGCAAAGCTATTACAATTTTTGTTTCCAAAAGTACCTAAGTTAAATTGAAAGCTGTACAAATGCTATTTTTTTGTAACCAAATCCAATATATGAAATCATTATTAACATATAGTGCACCTTCCTATTTAAACAGAAATAAGAAATAGCTTCCTTTTGGACAGATAAACTCCAGGGTTTACCTGCATCTTGTGAATTGCTTTTTGTTGGTGGTAGTATTTTTTTTTCTGCTTTGTGGCTCAGAGTCCGAATAAATGCATGCTTTGCATGCTGCATTCTTGACCGAACACTCTACTCAGCTTCCTAATAATAGACAGTAATTTAGGATAATAATAATGTACCAGCATTATAACTCATTCCGCATAAGCACAGTTAACCATCTGCTACACAGATGGGGTATCAAGTTATACTTCTGCATGACTGTTACATAATCAGGTATCTTATAGGCCAATGTAGCCTTAAGTCAGGTTCACAGTGACAAAGCCATCTTCTTAGCAATTGGGACCCATAACAGCGTTAAACAGGTTGTCACATTAAGGGTTAGAAAAACGTGAAGGAGAGAACATAGTGAGTGTCAAGGAATCATAGGACAAATAATGAGAGGTTCCTTTGTGCATCCGTGACTTAGAACATCTCCAGGAGACGAAAATGTGGACAAAGGGTGGCAGGATGGATAACACACGGAAGAGAAACATACCTTTAACCTTGCTGGTATTAGTGTTCACAATAATTGGTCTATTTCTTAATATTTCATAAGATGAAACGGATGATTAAATTGTACCTGAAAAAGGTTAAATCAAATTTATCCTGCTTTGGGTACACAATAAGTTTATTTTTTGCAGACGCATGCACAGGCATGGAAATAAAGAAATCCTACCATTTGTATATTGCTTTAACCTTTATGTAATACATAAAGGCTAAAGCAATTAGTTTGCGCAAGTTCCTTTGCTATATTTTTGATGGTCACTTTCGAAAGCTTAATGCATAAAGTCAAGATAAGTCCATTAAACTGTATTAAAAAAAAAAAAAAGAGGAAACCATGAAGGGAAAAAGTTCAAAAGATTATTTCTTTTTAAAATTTTAATTTATAAAAGTGTTTCCCTCTTAACATTTTGGTGGCAGGGAAATTAAGGTAAGATTTAGGAAATGGTTGGTAAATATAGGTAATAACTGATAGTTTGCCAATAAATTGAGTAGCACAGTCATCCTAAGTTTAACTCATCTACTAGTGGCAGTAAAAGCACCAGGTCCCAGTCCTATACCATGCTGAACTGAAGTTTTTGCATATCAAATACCATTAGTAGAAGTGCGACTTCTTAAGTACACCTGGTGAAAAGAAGGAAATTCTGCAATGATTGGTTCCTCAGTAGTTGAATAATTGCTCAATAAACAAAAATTTGTTATAGATTTTCTTGTGAAATTGCCAATGCTGGTAGATGCTGGAGCTATGATACTGGTTTAGATAGATCATTTTTTAAAATCAGTATATTTCCTCTGCTCCTTGAGAAGGTCTGCTCATATTTGTTATGCTAGTAAACTATCATTCCATAAACCTCAGGACTTCACTTTTTTACCCTCAAGAATATGCATGAATTTCTCATATCAAGCTGAACCTCAAAAGCTCTACTCAGATGTTACATAGTTACCCCACACTAAAATGTGTTTCCGTATCCCGGAGGTACAGGCTGAATCAATCAGAATCTGCAGTTCTTTTCCTATTCAAGAGAGAACTTCACACTGTCACCCGCCTGGACTGCGCATCTGTGAATAAGGTCAGCTGAAGCTAGAATGTTAGTAGAATACATTCTACTCCAAGGAGTGTCCCCACGGATTTAATAGACCTTTCTTTATTCAGAAGATGTGACTTAGAGAGCTAGTGAGTCAGTCTATTTCATTTAAAAGACAAATAATGTTTTTCTTTTACTGTTCTTGAAACTGTTTCTATGGTAGCTATTTCATCCTCTTTTTTGCTGTTTAATTAAAATAATAAAAAAGAATTAAAAGTAATACTTTAAATAATAGTTTCTAAATGTGTATAAATATATATTACAATACTATATAAATAATCACAATTAAGAATACAGTGAGATTTCAGTAGAAATATGTATCATCTTCAGTTTTACTCGTGTGTTTATTGTAATATCAGAGAAATAGTAACAGCAGCCTTTGTTAGGGAGGAGAGAATATGAATGCATTATTATTTCCTAACCCCAAAATAAAGCTTAATATTGCTTTAGTATTAATGCAAGCAAATAGCATTGTGAATATCCTTATCTAGGTATTTCTAGAAATCTCCCCCGCTGCCTCGAGGTTTTCATTCTCCATCTGAAAAATAGCAAAATATCTTGTCCTCATCTCAGGCCACAGTTGCTGCCTTTCTCCCCTAATACGATTCTTTATAACATCCAAATGCTGGACTGCCTGCTGCTCCAGCACTGCTAAAAGGTCAGGCAGCGCCTAATGGCCTCCCCGAGGGGCACACACAATGAGGATTTGATAGTCTTTCTGTTAGATGTAGATACAGTGGTAAGCCCAATACTATATACTGTGCTTTGTACTTGTTAAATCCTTCTGAAGAAGAAGCTATGTTCACATGAGCGCAAGTACTGATCTCAGAATAAGGGGCCAGATTACCATTTAACTCTTTTACTACATTATAGGTTATAACTGCGTTATATGAACTGGCCTCAAGATTGTTGATCTTTCTGAGAAAACACCACTTCTGCACCTGTTCTGGACTGACTTCTTTTTCCTTCCTGATTTTTCTGAAAATATTCAGGATTCTCTTTCAAATCGCCTGGGTGTTGGTGGGTAGCGCTGCCTAATACAACAGTTAACAGCCTTGCTCCCAGGGAGACATATGATTGTGTATATGACTGGTGCTGAGTTTCTCTTTCCATGTTTATACCGCAGTGATTGGTGTGGAAATTTGTACCCATAATGGTTGATTCACTGTTTATACTTTCGCCACAAAATTCAGCAGTTATTCCTGGAAAACACCCTTGTTAAAGAAAGTGTTTAAGCATCTGATTAACATGAAATTATACCTCTACCTCATTAATTTGTTCAAGGAAAAGTTAAAATGTGTCTTGACAGTCTATAAAAAAAAAGTGTGAGGAAAAAAGATTTCTGTCAGCGGAGGTCTCTCTAATCTGTAAGCTGCAAGCAAACAAAATCCCATAGCTGGAAGCTAGGTTCACATAAATCCTGACTTGAAATGAGGTATCTATTTTAACAGTAAGGATGATTAATCATTGAAACATCCAGGGAGGAGGGTATGCTCTGTCACTTTTAATCGTGAAATCAATATTGGACATCTTTCTGAAACAAAAGCTTTAGTTTAGCTGAAAACTCTGGGCTTGATGTAAAAAAATAGCTGAATGACCCATTTTTCCTTAATTTTATGAATTTAAATCTGCTGAATGCAGGATGCAATCAAAGCTAAATGTGTACTTAAATATCTATTGGATGTAGAAGCTGTTAAGCAAAAAGGTTTGAGTAGTTCCTCAAAATGAAAGCTTCTTCTTATGGTATGGACAAGTAATTGTCTTTATGCTGTTGTACAATTGTCAGGATAACCTTAGGAATCATATATGGAGGCTGACACTACTGTCATCAGTCCTCTAATGAGTTTCCCCTTTGACTTTATTAATTGCTATTTTGCTTCGCAGACATGGGGATTGTAGCTGTAGCCAAAAGTTTTATTACAAAAGAACTGAGTTCAGACGTTGATTTCATTGAAGGCTAGCAGCATCGTCCTTCTGCCTTTTACAAAATTGTTGTAAACAGTTTTACAGTTGTTTTTGTTTGTAAGCAAACTCCCTTCAATATTTTATCATTTGTTTTTAAGTTTTGTATTGAACACAGTTTGACTTTGTATAGAGATCCCTCAGACGGCTAGAAACTCACATTGGCAACTTCCTATCATATTATTTTATTTCTCAGTACTCTGTGCCTTTGATCTGCATAAAAGCAGTCTTTTTGTCTGTCTTCTTTCAACTTAATATTTCTCTGTGGACAGTACAATGCAATGTTTCATCACTGGAATTCTCTGTTCTTTGCAAGCTGTTACTAACAATTGTAAAGTCTGGGTGTTCTTGTCATTGGTGCCAGTGACACTCATTTCAAAGTCAGCAATATTTCTTCTTGCATCATTAGTAGTGACAAGGTTTCTTTCTCTGTGTTTTATTTTTTATACACCAAGTGTGGAAGGGGGGGAATATGGTTATACTGCAATGGTCTTGCAGTCAAATTGAATGATAGGGGAAGGAAGAAGTAGTTGCAGATACTAAGAAATAATCAGAGAAAAGAGAGGGACAAAAGCCTGAGAAAAAAAGAAAAGAAACCAGAGAGTGAAAGGAATATTGGACAGTAAGTGAGACACTGAGCTTAGAAATGGAAAAGACCTGTCAATACCATGTTACCTAATTCCTACGTTTGTCGGTAATGTATTATTTTTTCTGACTATATACCTTCGTACCTTCTTCAATTTAAAACATAACATTATGTGAACATTCTCGTCCTATACAAAGTACAGTACGAAGTACAATGCAAGAAGGTACTTGTACATTATATCTTAAACTTATCAGTCATTTTGCCATTTAATGCTCTGCATGATATTTATAAATCATTTCATAACAGGAATCATAACAGAAGTGATTTTTACTTGCAATCATCCTGTAGTAATTCTTGTCACAGTGTCTTCGTTTTTATGCCAACACAAAGCCAAAGGCAAAAAAGAGGTGCCTATGAGAAGCTGCTGTGAACAAGGTATGGTCCAATAAATTAGACAATACTACTTCGAGCATTTAGCTCTGCTTTTGTGTTTGCCTGCCTGTTCCTCATCTTTTAAATGAGATAACAGTATTATCCTAGCTCATAAAGTGAACACTGAAACATGAAAGACTGTTAGATGCTCAGACATAGCAATAACGAGAGCCAGATAAATGAATAGGCTCTGACTGTGTGGGCGTGTGTGCTGGTGTGGATGTGCAGTCCATTAATGAGTTTAATGGGATTTGCCTGAGCGCGTGGTTGTCTTTGGACATCAGCTCTGAACCGAATGTGGTGACATTTCTATGACAGATTTTAGACAAGGAATCACTCCAAGGAAGAAACAAGCAGCTTTGGATGATCTCTGTAGATGGTCAACTTTGCAGGTTTTTTCTTTATTTATTTCGATAGATATTTGCATGTTCAAGGAAAGTCACTAAATATACTACGAATAAGAATTTGAGAGTTTAAAAAAGTTAAGACTGCAAGCTTTCCTTTTTATATCAGTTTATTGCTGGCTTGAATTAAAATTCATAAACATTTTTATTTTATGCGAGTTTCTAAATATCTGAACATTGGTGTTTGAGATATGGTCTTTTGTTCATGATATCTGTAATTTACCATCCTCCTGTAGAAGGCCAATTTTTTAATGTTACTACTAAAAATGCGGAAGTATAGTTTTAAAGGATGTTTTAAAATATAAGAGGACCTATCTGCACAAATACTTCACTTATAAAGCAAGCTGTCATAAAAGTAATACAAGGAAACTTTTTTTTTGGAGGGGAGAATTGTCATTACCTTGATCACACTGATGATTTAATATTTACTGTCATCTATTCCACTCTCCCAGTGCTAAAATTGAGGCGAAAATAAGTCTAGTTTAGTTTATCTTATGGCAAGTGGTTCCATTGTAAGAGCATTTGCATGTTACTACTCTGAACATCACTATACGAGGGTAGAAGAAATGGCTTCTCGTGATCTAAGAAGGTCTTTCCCTTAGCTAAAAGGCATATTGTTTAAGTAGTTCTAGATCATATTCAGAGACTGTTGCAACACTACATTTTATTCTGTAATAATTTGGTGAAAGATTCATGCTCAATATTCTCAAGTCACTTAAAATTATTCAAGAATCTGAAAGTGTGTTATACCTGACATACCTATGAACACTGAAAAGCATTTCTTGAAACTGGGAATACTCAAGTTCAGTGTTAGGAATTCATCACTCACACATGATCCAAAGAACAAGCCTAATTTTAAGTCAGTGAGCATTAGCATGGCCCATTTATTTCAGCTACAGTAACTCTTAAAATAAGGGCAAAGATCTACTAACATGGATTAGCTTCCATTAGGAGATTATACTATGCGTTACTGATGCTCTAATTTTTACCAGAAAAAAAAAAAAAAATCAAACATCAGATCTTAACCTCCTTTTCACCTTTAACTTCTTCTTTTGTTATTTAATCAGAAATCATTCATTCGTTTCTTTGCAGCGGAAATCGTATCATCCTTCACTTCAATTGTAGTTTCAACAAATGGTTAGTGAAGTCTGAAAATAAGATATTGTTTCTGGAGGAAAAGTCACTGGGTCGGTTCACACCACTTAGCTAAACGCAAACATGTTGACATCTGAAGTCTAAATAACTATATCTGAATGAGTTGTCTAGACTCTTTATATTCCACAGAAACAAATAAGTACCTTTAAAGAGAGAAATTATTTGGCTAACTTTATTCATCTACCGTAGTAGGCAACAAATCACACCCTCCTTGTTCTCTCCATTGATAGCAAGAGTAGTCTAGACAATTAGGTTTAAATATCTACAAAATGGAGATAGAAAGTTTGGGGATATGAATCTTTTTGATTTTGTCTGAGGAATGCAACTTTCAGTTGCATATGTTTTCTTATAGAAAGAGCTTTAAAATGAGATCTTAATAGATGATAATATTGTTTTCTAGTATTTTGTAACCAGAAAAGGTATGCATATTCTTCAGTAGTTTGTCGTCTTACTAAATGTTGCAGTGTCTTAGGGTTAAATAGCATCTCCTCGCCTAAATAATTTTCTAGCTCTCAGTTATGCCTTTACTATTTTTTTGGGAGTAATTTGGCAATCAAGAGTTTAGGAGGACAGAGTAGGAAGATCATAAACCTTCTTTTTAAAACTTAAAAGTAAGAAGAGCATAGTGTCTCAATGGGTGGGTTACTTATACTGTGAGTCAGAAGAGCTGCGGTCAATCTCAGCTGTCCGGGTGTTCCTTAACACTTTCCCTGTTCTGCTTCTTTCCTCACCTTTTTTTCTGTCTTATTTTTATAGAACATGGGTTTCTGAGGCTGAGATACTTTTTGTCATTGACTTCAATGGATTCTGTATGTAATAAACCTTGTAGTAATAAATATATAATAAAAATAAGTTGACTGTTAGCTAAATACCTCAATATGGATTAAGAATTTTAAATTGACACATGGAAAATGTAGGCCTATGATCTTCTACTAAGATTACTGTAGTAATCTTATGACGTAATATTTCTATGGCAGAGTATATTTCAAGACTGTTTTTGAGTCACTTCAGAATTAGCTGCTTGACTGTCATTCAAAACCAAAAATTTACTACTTGGTTAATACATCAAGACAGTCTAGGTATTCCTAAGTGTGACAGTGTGCTCCTCCCTGTCCCCAATCCGACCTATCACCCAAAACCCTGCTTGGACAATAGCTCTCGATAAGACCTGACCTCCCCCACCCCCACGCTCAGGCTATCTGCCTCACAGTGGAATCTGGGGAGATAGATAACAGCACAATAGCAAAAGACTAGCTGAAAATGCACCAACCAAGGTATGGCTGGTATGGAAATATGATTATGAGTCAATCATCTTACCCCATAAATAGGGGGCATCCCAGAGCCCATTAAGCTCTCCTGCATGGCAGCTGGCTGCATGGCTGAATCTTCCCTTGAGTACGGACACCTCTCAAGGTTACTCCTCAAGGTCGAGAGATTCCTTGCCTATGACAGAACCTCAGTTAGTGACTAATAGCATGCTGAAACTTTGCAAACTTTGCTAAGTCACTTTGACTGATCATGTGCATAATCTTTAGACAAAAATCGTTGACCAAGTCTAGGACTAAGATTGGATCCAGTTGCACCCACACTCCTCTGAGAAGGAGTTTGGAAAGCAAGGGGGTCCATTCTGAACCCCACGACTCAACATGAGGTCTCCTTGACACTTTCATCTGACCCTGTCCTCTATGCAGTAAATAACCGAGTGTACCTTGTCATTGACCCTTGTTGAATCTTTGTCTTATTTGCCATTGAATTTCGTTAAATCATTATCTTATCTCAATAAAACATATCACTGCTTCTCTCTCACGAGTGAAGTGCATCACTCCTCACTCATCCGCAACACTAAGAATAATATAAGGAAGATATGCCTATCTCTTTGTATCAGATACAATAATTAAACATGAAATATTCTATGGATAAGCCAAAGTAAGCAATCTGTTAGATGCAAGGCAGAATTAAGGTTCATGTTATATTCTGGGAATAGATGAGACAGAACCTGTGTTAAAGGTTTTTCTCTGTTCGGAATTCTATAAGAACAATATCAATAGGGACAAAACAGAAAATTACTTCTATTGTGTCAAAAGATGAGAATTTGGATAGGACGATGTTGCTAACAAAGAGGAAGAGAAGAAACAGTCATGGGAAGCCCAGGCAAGTATAAAATTGCATTGAAGTTAACAGAAAAACACTGACTCTAATGGAAATTATATCAGCCTGTAAATGAGGTTGTTAGCCAAAAAGAGCTGAAACTTTTGTATCACAGGATCTGTTGAGCATGAGCTGCAGTTCTGACCAGCCCTGGCCTCCTTCTAAATTGTTTGTTGATATTAGCTTATCTTTGTCAGTCTATCAATCAGTGAAGGTTCATTTCAAATTGTTTCCTCATCCTTCACAATGTCTTTTTCCTCCATTTATTTGTGATCAGTCTGGCACTTGGTTTGCTGATTCCTCCGAGGCCAAATCTATGGCAAAAACCATTTTAATTATCTCTTTCTAATCAATGAACTGGCAGGAGATTGTTCAGCTTGTCTTCTCATTTCTGTTAGTCATCCATCTTTACTCTGGTGTAAGACTCTTGAGACACTTAGTCTCTAATCAGTCAATATGCTGCATCATTGCTTTCTTAAATCTAGCATACACTGCACTATTCAACAAGATGGATAGGGCATGAGCATGGTAGTTCTGGACTTCCGCTGATCTTCAGGGCTATAAATAAAGGAAACAATAACCTATTGTGTTCACCTCTTTCATGTGCAAATACAAAGAAGTAGAAAAAGAAAAAAGTGTCTGCAATGCAAATGCATATATTTACATGCATATGTGGAAAGCTGGCTATGCAGTGACTTGATTTGTGAAAACTAGATTTTTACCACGTCAGCTGCAGCAGATCAGATTGTCTTATAGTTGAAGATTAGCACTTGCAGTCATTGGTTTAGTCCTTGCCCTAAAGTGAAGATTCTAGGTAACTTTAGCTAAGTTACTTTTGGTCCAAATTCTCTGGTGTTGATGGCTAAATAAAGGGCTGACTTTGAGATATGTTTCTTGCTCCCGAACTCAGTGAGAGCAGTGGTAATTCAAATGAAAAGCGGGCTACTTAAATGATGGTTAAATATGCACATATATGTAAATTTAAAATGATTATTTTTACATCTATGTGCTTCACTTTTATTAGCTGTGTAACGAAATAGTAGTAATAATTACAACACAAAATAATAATAAAGTTTGTTTTCAGTAATACTTTTAAACTTTGAATCATATGAAACAATAGACAGAAAGATATAGGTATATATCTATACACCCTACTGATCCCACTCCTCTGGATCTGTTAATACACCTCCTTAGTCACCGTAACTTTGGTGTGAGAAATAATGGAGTAGCACTGGCAAAAGCCCGAGTAACATTTCCGACTCTGAAACAATTTCAGATTTTGTAATTTTGGGATATTAAACAGCTTGCCTCCATTAAAGCTTATAAGATGACAGTGAATAACACAATCACCTGAAGTGTCTAATATATCCAATAAGATAAATCTGACTGTGTATAGATCTGCCTCACTCATTTAAGTGGAATCATAATACATGCCAACATGTATTGGTACATGTGTCTGGTAACTGGCATAATTGGTTTAAAAGACAATTCCCAGCCTCATGCTTTACAAACTGGTAGTTCTTAGTGACATTCTTACCTTACTTTGTGACACATAACTGATTTTCCAGGAGTGATTAAGCAACTGTCTTGCTATATATGTGTAGCATTCCTCCTGTGCTGTAGTAACGTACAATAGGGCTCTTGTTTCTCTATCTCTGTGGGGTTATATGTCTCATGTTATGCAGAACAACAAGGAAAGGGATCTGACTGTGAAAATACGTTCCAGGATCTCTCCTTGGGGTCATCAAGGTTTCAGACTCCTGTCTTTATACATCTCATCTCAATATGTTCCCATATGTTTCCACACATTTGGCATAGAACTCTCTCCTACTCAAGTACTCTTTAAAATAGCCTCTGATATTTGCCTCCTTGCTCAACAGTATCTCTTTCCTGCTCTGCAGCCTCAGTTTTGTAGGTCTATCCAGTAGGAAATGTCCATTCCAGGCATTTCATTGACCCTGCCATTTCATTGCAGGTCAGAGCTTCTTTGGCTCCTGGCTAATATGATTTTCTGCAGCAGGCTGAGTAAGAGGATTGTCCTACTCAGGGACCAAAAGGAGGGGTTGTTTCTAAGCCTTTCGCACCAATCCATGTTCTCTGGAGGAAAGGAGGTCTGCTAAAACACATGCTATGCCCAAATTAAACTGAAGTTCTTGGTTACTGTGATACAGCTGTAGAAAATTGCAAACAGTGGTTTCTAAAACATACAGTGGATACAAAAATAGAGTAACGAATGAAAAAGAGCTAGTTCCAAAATCATGGGATTGCTTATTTAGGCATAGACTTAGTTCTGTGTAAACTCTGAAATCTAGCTACATTATGGCAACCGAATCTTAGCAACTGTTTGAATGCTTTTCAGGGCAGTAATGAGAGCTCTGACAATTGAACAGATAAAACTGTGGTGATTTAAGATGTTATCACTTCAGTTATCCAGCTTGCTCTTGTGCCGGAGGAGACTATTGACACAACACGGTACAAACCAGACAGATTCAGCTATTCCAGTTCACAGTCTTAGCACTCTAAAATAAACTAGCTTCAGCTACTGAAGTCTACCAGAGCTTGCCAGTCAGAGCATAAATTCCTTACCTCAAATGCCATGGGAAAATTAATATTAAGTTTGGCTTTGTAGAAAAGTAAAAGTGGCATAGTTAGTGAATATGAACCATTAGGGCCTAATTTATCTGTGAAGCAGCTCTGTAGGACCCTTGGCAGGAAGCCAGTTTATGCACTGATTTCAGTGGAGATATACCTGGCATAAATTCGTTACTTCAAGAGCAGTTGTGTATTTATGATGCTCAAATAAGAACATTTCTAATATGAGTACTTAATATCTACTAAGCACTGTAATTGAACTACCCTAAGCTGACAATTAGGCTCACAGTAAAACAATTATTTATAGGGTAGTAAAAAAACTAATGATATCTTAGATTTGGTGCTAGTGTTTCATGCAATAATATAACTAGGCTTACAAAGAATTTCAGAAATCTTGGAATAATGAGCTACTAAACCTTTTTCTTTCTGAGAAACCAAGATAAATGTATCAGCTTTCTTCTGCTAATCCTCAGTGCCTCCAAAATCAAGCATAGACAAATTATCTTTAAATCTCTCTCCAAGTACATTTTGGATAATCTATTTTTTTCCAGTATGATTGATCCATAACTGTTTCAACCATTAACATAAAAAATGAACCAGCTTTCTGAAACAGTTATCCAACAGACCAAACTACAGCAGATTAAATGCTGGGCAGACCTGGGCTCACAAGCAGGTCAACCTCAAACAATTTTGTACACTTACTTTTGTACCCTCATTTGAGGGCAGATTCACAGGGAGACAATCAGTGTCATTGCTAATTAATCAAGCTGATTTGCTTAGAAAAAGGGTATCCTTCAGAGGGATGATTAGCTGCTTTGACAAGATTTCTGCAAAAAGTCCTCTTGCTGTACAGAGAAATCTCCCTGAGCTATTAAAAGCAATATGTACCCAAACAGTGTGACTTGCTTGTTTTGGTGGGGCAGTGAACATTTGCAGAACCTCCAGACTGACCTACTTTATTAATTTTTTATCATATATTGCCCAAATCAGTTAAATTCTTCATTGGTCTACTGAATATTGGACACATCAAACCTGTTGGGTCGCCTTCATTTCCTTCAACATGGCTCTGGATTCCCAGAGTGAACTTTAGAACTGTTGAAAACACAAAGCTAACTTCAAAAACATGGTTAGCACATATTTATTTAAACAGAACTGAGCTGCTGCTGATACACTTAAGCATGTTACATACAGTAGTACACTGTGGTAGCTGGGATGCATTCCTAGTGAATGAGAACACTTTAAACTGGAGTGATGAGCATCTGTGTGGAGGCAAGGAAATGCTACAAGACAGCATTTTGGGGACAATTCTCACACCCTTTCTGGGAAGTCAGCATGCTTGGGTGCCTCTCTGAAGTGCCTGTACACTCACGCATGCAGGATGCACACAGGAATAAAGAGGAGGAATTAGAGATCTGTGTGAAGTTACAGGGCTGTGAGCTCATTGGGATCACAGACATGTGATGTGACAGCTCACGTGGCTGGAGGGCTGCAAAGGATGGCTACAGGCTCTTTTGAAAGGACAGGCCAGGAAGGCAAGGACAAGGAGTCACCCTTTATGTGAGAGAGCTGCAGGAATGCATGGAGCTCTGCCTGGGGGTGGATGATGGGCTGACTGAGAGCAGAGGCAGGGGCCTTGATGGCAAAGGACACAGAAACGGCTAAGGTACTGAATGCCTTCTTCCCCTCAGTCTTTACTGGTAAGACTGGCTCTCAGGAATCCCAGGCCCTGGAGACCAGGGAGAAAGGAAGACTTTCCCTTGGTGGGAGAGGATCAAGTTCAACCCCCCCCCCCACCCCCCATAGGTGAGAATGGGTAGACCTGTTAGCTACTAGGCTGCCCTGTATTTGACTACACCTGGGTAGATTTGTTCTCCAGCAGATTCCCACTGTACGGATGGATTGTGATTGGAGAGGAGACACCAGGTGATAATAACAGGTGCCAGCTGTCAATCATCAGAATGTTCCAGAACTCACTGTTAGTCATCAAAAAGGATCAGAAATCCACCAATCAGGAACCACTATGAAACATTTATGACTGTGCCCATGATTTGCTCTTGGCTATAAAAAAGCAGTGATTTTACCACTTCCTTGGAGTTGAGCTGGAAGAAAAGAAGAGGTGGAGTTGTTGCTGGACAACAGACTTGCTCTGCTCCAGGACTTGCCCCCTTGGTTTGGGGTGCTGGATCAAGAATGTCTAGGATCCTACCACTGCCACCTTGGCAAGTGGCCCTTTGCTCATGAGGAACATGTAAGTTAATTGGTGTGCTGCACCACACCAATAACCAGTGTTATTATAGGATCAGTTCCTGTAGCTCTGGTGAATCCAGTGGTCTCTGACCATGGGAGAGTGTGCTTGCTGGCTGTGGCTTAACATAATTCTGTGTTCCCTGACCATGTAAGAGCATGTCTGCTGGGTGTGGCTTGACAGGGGTTACCCTTTTCTTTTCCCATGTAAGTAGCTTATTCCTTATTTAGTACTTGCTTACCTGAAGGATTGAGATTTTTGTCTTCTGTACTACCCTTTTGTCTGATTTTTCTGTAACTGTCAGGCTTCATGTGTATAGGAAACTTGATGTAAATACTTTCACATAGCTCAATATAAGGAGTGTTATTAAGCTGTTAATTGTTATTAGGGGTTACTGTTAACATTTGTATTTGTGCTATTGTAAATCAATCCATCAAAGTAACACCCTTTATACCAGCCCCCTTGAACTCGTTTAACTGTTACAGTTTAATAAATCATCCAATATCCTTCTAACTGGTATGGATGTTCTGCTTATTTGGACTGTGACATCAGGTTAGGGAATATTTAAGCAAACTAGACATACACAAGTCTATGAGCCCTGGCAAGAGTGCTGACGGAGCTGGTGGATGTTATCGCTAGGCCACTCTCCATCATCTTGGAAAGGTCCTGGAGATCAGGAGAGGTGCCTGAGGACTGGAAGAAAGCCCATGTCACCCGAGTCTTCCAAAAGGGCAAGAAGGAGGAGCCAGGAAACTGCAGGCCTGTCAGCCTCCCCTCCATCCCTGGAAAGGTGGTGGAACAGCTCCTCCTGGAGGTCCTCACAGAGCATGTGGAGGACAAGAAGGTGACCAGGAGTAGTCAGCATGGATTCACCAAAGGGAAATCATGCTTGCCCAACCTGCTAGCCTTCTCTGATGGAGTGACTGGCTGGGGAGATGAGGGCAGAGCAGTGGATGTTGTCTCCCTGGACTTCAGCAAGGCTTTTGACACTGTCTCCCATCACATCCTCCTAGGTAAGCTCAGGAAGTGTGGGCTGGATGAGTGGACAGTGAGGTGGATTGAGAACTGGCTGGGTGGCAGGGCTCAGAGGGCTGCGGTCAGTGGCACAAAGTCTAGCTGGAGGCCTGTAGCTAGTGGTGTCCCCCAGGGGTCAGTGCTGGGTCCAGTCTTGTTCCATGTATTCATCAATGACCTGGAGGAAGGCACAGAGTGCACCCTCTGCAAGTTCGATGATGATACCAAACTGGGGGGAGTGGCTGACACACCAGAGGGCTGTGCTGCCATTCAGAGGGACCTGGAGAGCTGGGCGGAGAGGAACCTCCTGAAGGTCAACAAAGGCAAGTGCAGGGTCCTGCCCCTAGGCAGGAATAATCCCATGCACCAAGACAGGCTGGGGGTTGACCTGCTGGAAAGTAGCTCTGCAGAGAAGGACCTGGGAGTGCTGGTGGACAAGAAGTTAAACATGAGGCAGCAGTGTGCCCTTGTGGCCAAGAAGGCCAATGGTCTCCTGGTTTGCATGAGGCAGAGTGTTGCCATCAGGTGGAGGGAGGTGATCCTGGTCCTCTCCTCAGCCCTGGGGAGGCCTCACCTGGAGGACTGTGTCCAGTTCTGTGCTCCCCAGTCCAAGAGAGACATGGCACTCCTGGAGAGAGTCCAGCGGAGGGCTACAAAGCTGATGAGGGGACTGGAGCATCTCTCCTCTGAAGAAAGGCTGAGAGAGCTGGGCCTGTCCAGCCTGGAGAAGAGAAGATTGAGAGGGGATCTGATCAATGTGTACAAGTATCTGACGGGGGGGTGGGTGTCGAGAGGATGAGGCCAGTCTCTTCTCCGTGGTGCCCCGTGACAGGACGAGAGGCAACGGGCACAAACTGAACCACGGGAGGTTCCATCTAAACCTGAGGAAAAACTTCTTCACTGTGAGAGTGACAGAGTGCTGGCACAGGTTGCCCAGAGAGGTAGCAGTCTCCTTCGCTGGAGATACTCAGAACCCGTCTGGATGTGATCCTGGGCAATATGCTCTAGAGGACCCTGCTTGAGCAGGGAGGTTGGACTAGATGATCTCCAGAGGTCCCTTCCAACCTAAACCATTCTGTGACTCTGATCCTCCCCCTCTACTCAGCCCTGGTGAAGCCACATCTGGAGTGACGTGGAGCTCCTGGAGCGTGTCCAGCAGAGGGCTCTTAAGAGGAGTAAGGGACTGGAGCATCTCCCATATGAGGAAAGGCTGAGAGAGCCTGGCCTCTTCAGCAGAAGACTGAGGAGGAATCTGATCAATGTATATATCTATCTAAAGGGAGGCTGTAAGGAGGATGGGACCAGACTATTTTCAGCAATGCCCAGTAACAGGCCAAGAGGCAACGGGTGCAAACTGAAACACAGGAGGTTCCATCTGAACCTGAGGAAAAAATTCTTTCCTGACAGAGCAGTGGACCAGGTTGCCCAGAGAGTTTGTAGAGTCTCCTTCCCTGGAGATAATTAAAAACCATCTGGACAGTGTCCTGGGCAATGTGCTCTAGAGGACCCTGCATGAACAGGGGTGTTGGACAAGATTATCTCCAAAGGTCTCTTTCAATCTCAGCCATCCTGTGTGATTCTGTGAATAAGAGCTATAACTTTTTCACAACTTCATTTTTACATCCTAAGTTTTCACAACCTGCTATCATGTTTGAATATAAATGAAGTGTTACCACATTTCACATGCACAGTCTGTGAGTTAGCAATGAAAAAAACTGATTCAGCAACAATGCAGGTTTTGTATATGCTCAGACTTTATGCAGCAGAGTTAATTCTGGAGCCTTTTTATCCACAGTCTCCAGGCCTGTGATTTCCTGGGTCTTTCCTCATTTGTTCTGGTTGTGGGCTTATTTTGAAAGAACAGTCCTTTTGAAGGATGCAGGTTACCTGATTATGCTTTTGAAAATATGATAGCAAGAGAATAATCCTGTCTAGATAAATAGTGAAAGTCAGTTTTCTATAATACATTAAATAAATCCCAAGAAAACTGTTTTAAAAAGGCTTGATTTTCAGTATAGCTGAGAACAAAACTTTTAGTTTAAACCTGTGTATTTTCAACTCATGAGAAAGGAAGCCTAATACCACATACACAGTTAGTTATTAAACAGAGATAGACTAAGTCATCACTATGTCTCTTAATCTTTGTCACTTCAGTGTAATTTATATGTAAAAATCAGGAAGAGCAACTCCTTCATCTAATCCTTGCGTTCATCTTTCCTTTCTTTTTAACCCTCGTAGACAAAGAGGCAGTCAAAATATGTTTTACTGCTTATTCTCTTTATATCTTGCTGTAGAAACTTCAGAGATTACACAGAGAAAGAATGTTTTTTGATATTATTGAATTGTGCAAATATGAAGTCTATATTTACTTTTCGAACGGAAGTATACCTTGTATTACAGGGCATACAAGATTAAGTTAATTTAAGATTATATTCTATACATGTGTAAGCTTGGACTGCCAGGTTATTAAAAGTCACAAGTTTAGCTTACACTACAATTATTGCTAAGGAATTTTTCCTTAAGTAACAAGTCTTTATATGCAGTAAGTCTATGCTGTGATATTTCTATTTTAATAGCAAGTTATTCTGAAAATGCCACATTAATATAATTTTCCTATTCCAGGATGCTTTCTGTCCTGTGGCAGCTGATTCAGTGTTGTTTATGGAGTCTTAAAAGACATATACAAATAATCAAACTTTTCAAGATGCAGTGACTTGGCCTAGTAGTCATTGCAATCCTAGGAAACCCTGCTTGTTTGTGAATGTTAGACTAATGTGAACCCTGACTCCATTTTCATATCATGTGCCTTCATTTCATCTGAAGAAGCCTGTGAGCAACTTGTGCAGTCTAAAGGTTGTTCTCTGGTACACAAAGATTTTCTCATAGGAAGAGAAAATATTATTACTTTCTCACTTTTT
Organism: Struthio camelus; assembly: GCF_040807025.1. Lineage (NCBI taxonomy): Eukaryota > Metazoa > Chordata > Aves > Struthioniformes > Struthionidae > Struthio > Struthio camelus. The sequence goes on from NC_090942.1 coordinate 209,644,522, forward strand.
GGTCCCAACAGCAGGAGCATCTTGTACAAGAAAATATAGTGCACATAGCTGCAAGGCATACTTCATTATTCTTTCTATACTTGCATTTCTGCCTTCATCCCAATAAAAAATGCAGGGCCTGCCAGTGTGCACCTTACTTTGTGAACATCTGTACCTTTCACAGCATCATGGAAAAGCCCTGACACTTCAACAGAATCACAGAACAGTTGAGGTTGGAAGGGACCGCTGGAGATCATCTATCCACCCCCCTCTGCTCAAGCAGGGTCATCTAGAGCACATTGCACAGGAATGTGTCCAGACAGATTTTGAATATCTCCAGGGAAGAAGACTCCACAACCTCTCTAGGCTTATAGGAAAATGACACTTATAGGAAACAAACAGCTCTCCACAGAAAATAGCATCTTGCCACACGTTTCATTATTCTTTGATGTAACAGGAGAAGTAGCAAATATTTTTCTTGAGTTTTGACTTTTGCAAAGTTAGGTAGTTGGGTAAACCCACACAGATGGTAGTTTTTCCTCACAAAATGCAGCCTGCATATGTGTGAGGATGTTAGGATTATGATAGATCAGTCTCACTTCTTAGTTGGAAATCTGTGGGCTGATTTCCCCATGTTTGTGTGTGAGAATCTTGGAAAATACCTTCTGAAAGATGGTGCTTTTCTGTCAATGATCTTTCTACTGCAAAAGTTCTTTGGCAGTTGATGTGACATCTGTCCCTCTCAGACTGAGATGCCTGCCTGGGTATATATGGATGTGGCACATAAAAGGTTTCATTTGCACTTTTGCATATTTTTGTGAAGTGGAGAATATGGAAGAAGCCCTTGTGAAAAAACCTGTTACAATCCTAACCCTCTATTCAGCAGGGTGGAGAAACTGCTCCCTTCTGTGTGTCAGAGGCAGGGAAGCTGGGGGGCACGAGTGCCTGTGGTGAATACTAGGCAACATCTCTCCCTCTTCTGCAAAGAGCTCGAAGAAAAAGTGCATTTCCCCGAAACGTAAACTCTTGCGGCCCCTGGGGCAAGAAAGGTTTGTAGTGAGGGTCAGAGTATACAAACTACAGTATTATTTTAAGCATGAAGAGGCTGATTTTTGTTAATTCAGTTTTCTAAACACTGAAACAAATTCATCATAGTGTTAACAGGCTAAAGGAAGCAAAGCTTCAGATGTTTTCATCAGGGCTGAATTTAGCTTCTTAGGAGATTCTCAAAATAGAGAAATCAGAGGATCACAGAGTTGGTGAAGTGCCTATCTCTCAGTGACTTTTCCTGGTCTTACTCAGAAAGTCTTCCTTTTTATCTGAAAGTAGCTCTGAGAATCACTATAGTGTGAATGCGGTATATTGTGAATGTGATATATTTATTTCTTTCTATTCTCTAAACACCCATCAACTGTTTCAGGCTGTAAAGTGCAAACCTTGTCAGAACTACTTTAAAAATGAATAGCAATTATTTTTCATCAAATATACAAGAAATACTAAGAAAAACACAGAAATACAAGAGTAAAGAAAGGAAAGGTTTATTAGTAAAGTTTTTTGAACCAAGCAAGCATGATCATGACCTCGCAAGTGAAAGGAAATGAGAATAAGCAAAGCTTCAGTGGTACAAAATGCGATTCAGATAGGGGCATCAGTCTCACTGATGACTTCCTAGGATTTATGTTTCAAAGGACTTATGATTTTCAGTCCTCCTTTCAGAGCTATGTAACTATTGGCGGGCAGCACTTATTTATAATGTTTAAATGAGCTTTCTGTGGAAAACAGGAAGAAGGAATTTGAAATCAGATGCAAAAAAGACTAAGGGAACTACTTAAAAGTCAGAATAAAGGGTGGGATGAACCTAACTGAATTTAAGAAAGGTGGGGGCAAGGGTGTGTCAACCCTAGTCTGGTCTTCAGCACCTGCAGCGCATCAGTCAGTCCCATCTGCGATATTCAGTGTTCACAGCATAGAAGACTACGGTTCAAGCTCTTTCCATTCAAAAGCGCTAAATGAGGCTATTATTAGCCAAGCGGCTAATCGTCTTTTGAGGAAAAAGCTGAAAACGCTCATATTCACTGAATTTGCCCCTCTTAGTGGAAAAGAAAAAAAACAAAAACAAAACAAAGGAAAAAAAACAAAAAACACAGTCTGTGTTCCTCCCTGGCAAATAGTCTGGTCGTGAAGCCACAGAACGCCGCTCCCCCTTGCAGTTGTGTGTGGTATAATGAGGCTTTACCTCTTCTGCAGAGCTGAGTCACTCCAATAATACAGATGGATTCATGCTGTCTACTTTATGCATTTAGCTTCATATGTTGAACTTAAGAACTGAGTCTTTCTGTCTAGGCTCCTCTAGAGATTGTTTCAGAATAAGAGGCAATTTCTGTGTCCTGATCAAGCACGTGTAGGAAATCTGAGGAAAAAACATTCAGCCTTGTGCTTCTAAAGCGCTTTGGAGCGTGTGCATGAACAGCGTTTCAAGATTTATAAAACTGTGGAGCTCTAATTGGAGAATGTTTTTATCAAAACTGAGCTGGATATAGCTTTAAATGCTTTTTTTTCCCCACTAAAAATGCAAATTATTAATTTTTTTCACTTGCGCCAATTTTGTACTGGTATAACAGCACTTTCAGAGAATTTCATTAGATAAATAACTAAGGTACAGAAGATGGGACTTGAGAGAGGAACATTTCTATGATAAACCTCCCAGATTTTAACCGCCATTAGCCTCTTAACATTTTGTTGTGATGAAATTGTTTTATGATTGTGAATGTCTTCAATGATTATTTATCATTTTTCTGGAATCTGACCAGTCCAACTTCATTTCTCCAGCTATAATTTTAACTGCCTATTAACTTGGCTCAAATGCTGTGAGACATTTATAGCATTGCTGTGTATGAGATTAATCATGCCCTTTCATTCATTTGAATCCTGTGAATTCTTTCAAAGTACATAATATTGGACTGAGTGGATTCTATAATCTATTCTCTTCTATCTTCCTTCAAAAGTACAAGCAATAATTTGGCCTCTTCAACAGACATTCAGGGAGTCTCCAATGATGGAAGGGGATTTCATAGATCCATTGGTGAGTTTGTGAAAGTGATTGGCCTGGTCATGAGTGAGAGGTAGGAAACTGCTCTGCTGTTATAAAGTATTACGAAATAACCATTTACAACTTACAGGAATATTAATTTTTATTTAATTTTCTAATCATAATAATGAGTGATCAGAAGAAGCCTTAACTCATTTCACAGGTGCACAGATGTTAAGTAGGGGAGGAATGTTTAGAAAATGTGTGAAAAGGATATATGTATATTTAAGAGCAAGAGAATTAAGGTTATACTGGGGTGATAACATCACTGTACTTGTTGCTGGGATTTATTTATTGAGTGATTATTTTTTAGATGTTGTAATACCTGTATGTTTCTGCATGGGGACAAAGAGAAAAGGCATTCAAATATATGCATTAGGGGTACCATATTCATCTTCACTGGCCATTCAAATCCATCTATGAATACCTATTTGAGATTAATGCTGATGTCAAACTATTGTGAGCTTTGTAACCTGCCGAATGTGTGCCTTTTCTTCTGGCAGTAATAACTAAAATACAACCTTTGAAATTCTGGCAACAGAAACAAGCTACTGTGAGACAAACTATCGAGTAGATACAGCTATTCAGTGTTAATGCCTATTGTGCATGGTTTTATCGCGTAGTAGCACATGAACCAAAGTAATATATTTCCCTTTTATTTATGGGCAAGCTATCTGGCAGATAATATTAGAAAACAGAGGTCATGTGAGTAATTCTCATTTAGCACCTAGTATTCTCTAAGTTTCCAGCTTAGATTGCGTCATGTTTATATCCCCATAAAGCCACAGTAATTTCTTTGTGTAACCAACAAATCAAAGTCTCTTCTCTGTCTCCTCCATCTTCAGTTCCCCTTTCCCTCTTCACGATAGTATTGCTGGAAGTGTGAAAGGACCAGAAGGATTGCAAAAATGGCACCTGATTGACAATGTGGTGTTTTGGGCTAACATTAATGCCTTCCGTTCACGTTGCATGGCTACAAATGTAAATGTTCACACTCTCGCTCTCACTTAAAAAATGTATTCTATGATCTCATGATAGTTTCAGTTCTATTCCTTCAATAGTCCCCCAACAAACACTTGTATTGCAAAACCTTATGAAACAACAGTCTGCCTGTGACATCAGCACAACAACCAATTAAATCAGTGAAATAATACTAAGATTAAAGACTCAATTATTTTATCCATGATTATCTGAAACATTTGTACGATAGTTATTATTTCGAACTGAAGCTAGACCTTTATTTCAAAAGAACAGGTTTAAAAAAGCCATTTTATCCATAAAGTGGTGGTGACCCATGGAAATAACCAATTCATGGGAGACACATCAGACCATTGTAAATGTCAGTATATTGTAAGAACATCCTTACTTTAAATATGAAACAGATTTTGTTCTGTAGTGTGTATACCTGTTTTCAGTGCCACCTATTTCTCTTCATCTAACTGATCTGATTGGTGACTAACACCAATTTTTTGGTGTTTCGGCCATATCAGGCTGTACCCAGCACATGTCTCTACATGGCAGAGTCTTTGTCTTTGATACTTTCTTTTAGAGCTCGCTAAGTCAATGTCTTTCATTTCACACTCCTGTGTGCTATCTAGTTCCCCTGGACACTTCTGTGTGGCCTTTTGACAATTTTTTTAAGGATTTACTGCTTCAGCTCTGTTTCAATCTTTTTCAGTTCCCCAGAGCGCCTTGGCTTCCTTTCTCTCTCTCAGTATCTTTGTACTTATCAGCTCTGGTTCATGCGGCTTTCACTACATTCGACAAGAATTATTCCCATGCAGCTATTATACTGGTTTTGGAAATGCGTTATCATAAAGCACAATAATGAAGTTGAATGTTAATGCTGTTTACACAGACAACAGTTTGCTTTGTGTTATTTTCTGTGATTTTAAATGACAGGATATTGTCATCGAAAACAGGAAAATACTTCGGAGGATTACCAGAATGACACAGAACCAGCTGAATTTTAGGTCCGTATTCTTGTTGTGGGGAAGATTAATTGGAAGGTGATTTACCATAGTAAGTGGTATATGGTGTTCATGTGTGGTGAAAATTGGATCCTATCTCCAGTTATGAGTAAGACAGCAACCTAGTGACATACCTATGATTTTGCCTATTTGCCCCTACATATCAGCTTAAATACCTCTTGGTTACAACATCTAGTAATTAGACACTGTGGACCAACTATTGCCCTTGCAACCTTTTGCAAAGAAAATAGGTCTGGGTAAATCAAGACTACATTTCATCGTGTTTCTATATGGTCTGTTTTTCAGGCCATTGAATAAGTTTGTGAGGCTATAGCTGAAAGTTATACCAATGGACACTGAGTATGCTCACCTGGAAAAAGGATTTGCCTGGGTTCATCCTGAGGGAAGAATCTGACTTTCATGTAGGAGGATATATTAAATCAAAGTTCTTCATACTATCTGAAATTGCTGTATAAGCGGAAGTGAGAGTCCTGGAAACCTGACAAATAAGCAGCCAAAAAGGAAGTTAATTCTACTGGATGAGCTCACAGGGCAAAGAATAGTCAGGGAAAGATTAGGTTACACCTTTTTTGCTGGTTTTTTTTGTTCGTGGATTTTTTTTTTTTTTTTTTACTTTGTACTAGTTCTAGTCTTGCCACATGGCCTGTTTACACATTAGTGGAGGGAGCATATTAGGGTCATTCCTGGAGTGAATCTTCTGATTTGGCTCCATCTGAAAGAAGCTTAGTTTATAAGCTTTGAGCCTACTCCAGGATGAGAGCTGAAGAACATTAACAGGGTCAGGAGATTCACTTCAGAAGTGTACCCCAATCTAGATTAAAATGCTAATGTAGACATACCCTTAGCCTTCTAAATAAGGTGGTCTGGTCTGTCCTGCTGGTGGCAAATTAAGTGTTTTAGTGCATATACTATATATGACATGTAGAAAGTCTGAATCTGAATATATGTGTTTATTTTTGCTTTGGTACCATGAAACAGAATAGTATTCTAATCCCAAAGGAAGCCTCATAGCAACTGAAATATCAATTCTAAATAATAGTAGTACAATTTTGGTATGAATCACTTAAATTACAGTCTTACAAATAGAATCCAGAGTGTAAAACATAGAATTGTAATTGAGCGTAGCCAAGCAGGCATCAAAATCCGATGTTCATTCATCTGCCTGTAGAACTGGAATTGGTGTTTTCAGTCTCTTTTACAGTGGAAAAAAAGCTGCCTCTCAAAGAACATCAGCACAAATGTGGAATGAGTTGGTACTCACGTCAGAGAGCTTAACACAGAGGTTAATTTGAACAGTAAGTAATTCTCCACTTTCTAAAATAGCTCTGGAAATGATGTAAAACTTCACTTTTTTTTTTAATGCCACAGTTGCTCAGTTCATAATTCTTAGCTAGCAGGTAACTTACTTTATGAAAGAATTTTCTGGATTTGTCATATTATGTTTATATAGAAGAAAATAAAAATCTGGGAACCTACATATGCCTATGAGAGGGTCTTAACAGTATGATACTATATTGTAAAACATATTTTCATATTTTAAAAATATTTTACTTTTTTAAAAACATTTCTGTCAATAGGCCCTTGATTAAGCTAACTTACTCTAATCTGAGCATCGTCTATGGAACTAGAAAACTACTGGATTAAATTTTACAGCGCAAACGTATATACAAGAACAACACATATTACACCAAAACTTGAGTGCTACAAACTTGTCTTTGCACAGAAGTACCATCCAGTAATTCTGGTAGTGCATTCTCATTGACACCAGAAACATCAACCCAGTAAAATGCAAGTGCATTGTGCATTTTTATGACCATGTTTGACATAATCAATATTTGTCTTGCTCCTATGAGAAAGGGGTTTGCAAATTTGAAATTTTTTTGTTTTTTCTCTTCCTGGCTTGTGCAGTCTTTACTACTGCAGGGCTCTTATTTGTCTTGTATGGGTGATTGAAGATGATTGATTGTCTGCTTGGACAGTAGACCTAATTAATTTCTGACACCAAGGCCATTTACAGTGTATAGAAAAAGTTGAACACAAATAGACCGTAAGTTCTTGTTGAGGACAAGAACAATATATTTTCCCAAGCTAGGGCTTAATGCTGTGAAACAGAATTATAGTTTACTGGCATTTTCCAATTCTTCCCTTGAATTTTTGTACTAAAGACTCAGCTCTTCTGGCTGAATTCCCTAGAGGACACCAAAGCTGGCATATCCATTGAGCAAAACATAAGACGGCAGACCTATTCATTTGAGCTGAGTAATGGCATTTGACTGTAGTTCAGTGAACAGAATTGAAATCAGATATGAGAATGGAAAAATTTCTCATATATTATTACAGAATTTTATTTGACGAACTGTGACTCACAGGCAACTATTTTATTATAGTTAGCTACAAATAAAGCAGCATTATGCAGGATGATATATCACAATTATTTAAATATATACAACCATGTTCCAGGTGAAATCTCCTTAATTTAATTCTATATGCATTTTAAATTATTTTTCTCAGTCAGGGACCACTCAGTCAACAATTGCTTGCTGAGCTTTCTGAACTCCGCTATATGGACTTCTTTGTTGGTGTTGATTTGTAGGGAAAAACATTTTCTGTGAGTGGTGGAACTGGACAACTTTAAATATATAGGCAGGTTTTGTCTCTAATATACTATCCTTGAGTACACTTTTTGAGTAAATCGTAAAATCTTTGCTAGAATTTTCAAATCTAATGATAGGTGCAATAATGCCTCTGTAATAGGGACATTTCAATACTTATTTAAAATTATCAATTATTTAACATTTAATACATATTTATTAATATTTATCTATCTGTGTCTATAATATAAGGTATTTTCAAATGATTGTGCATATATATATAATATATATACACAAGCAATATATGTTGAATTTCTTATCCTCTGTAAGCGCTACTCTAAAAATTTAAAGTATTGCATTTCTATAGCTATAAATAAGAGAAATGATGTCAACAGGTAGCAATTTAGAATATGTAGCATAACTAATAGGGTTCATATAATCCATTAAAAACATTTGTGTCATGCATTGTAAGCTACTCTTTTTATGTGATTTAACACCACTAAAATTAAAGCCTCTGGGGTGACTTTCTGCAGATGTTTAACAATATTCAGTAAGACTATAAAAGTTTAAGAGTGGAAAGAAGAGAAGAGGATGTTATGCCAATAACTGATTTTTATGTTTGCTAACAGAATAAAAAATATTTTGGAGTCCGTGCAGAATTCATTTTTTATTTTCGTTAATGAAAGATTGAAGTGTTTCATTTGATGAAAAACAGTTCTTTTTATTCTTCTCCCCTGACTTTGTACACATTAACTTTAAATCTGAGTTTCAAAATCCTGAAGTGTGAAAGTGAGTTCTTACATTTAAAAAGTATAGAAATTAAATGCTTTGATTTTTTTATTATATAAGTCTAGTTTGCTGAACCCTTGAAGTTCTGTTGACACAACACAGGCTTTTTCACTATATTCAAGACTCTGTGACTCTCCTCGCCTTTGTCCCTTTCTCCAGTCCCAGTTTTGCATGGAGCACACAAAGCACAAAAACAGTTTATTTCGTCAGATCTGTGGCCCTGCCACACTATTCCTGGAAACTTCAGCAATCGAAGTGACTGCTAGGATAGACTCAAATTCAATTCTTTTCTCTTCCTGTATACTAGGATAGTCGCTGTTGAGAAAGCGAAGGGCATAACTTAAATGCAATGCATGGGGTGTACCAGGACAGGGCTCTGCTGCACAACCCCTGTGGTTCTCTCCACGGTGCAGTTCAGCTGTGTGGTACTGCCTGTGCACGTCTGTGACACTCTGGAATTTACCTAGTAATCACTTTCCTTGTCAATGATGATAAAACTTGTCTTACTTATATAGGATTTCCTGATTAAGCATGGAAGGCAATACAAGCAAAACCTCTGTGCACTGCTGATCATTCAATAAATAGCAATCATAAAAGGAGAGGAGATAGGTCCATTTAAACATACAGAAATCAAGATTATTTATTCTGCTATCACTAACGCAGTAATGTGCATGCAAAGGTCCCATGACGCTTCAAGTTGTTATTTTAATGCTACCATTTAATGAATAATGTAATAGTATTGTAAAAAACAGTGCAAATTGCCACAGCGTCAGGCAGATTGCTTCAGGCTGATCTGGTTTACACATATCAGACGTCAGGAAATTTTTTTTTTTGCCTATCATTAATCTTATGTTAATATATTTATATGCATATAGATTATTCCCCATAACACTTACAATGTGTTAGTAGTTTTTGTGTTGCTTCCCTCACTCCAACCTACTTCAAAGACATATCTCAAAACCAAGAGTAAATATGAAAGTGCTTCTCCTGATGTCTTGTGCATGAGGCAGAGTTCATATGATTACTAGCAGGATTTATAAAATCTAAGAAAACCTAGTTCCAGTACATCAGCTGTGGACTAGCTTAGCTATGGTCTTCCTATCCTTTTGTGAAATAGGAAGCATTTTCCAAAGTCTGATGGAGTATTCTGCATCAAGCAAGTGAAGCCATTTAAAGGATGCTGCGAATAAACATTTTGCCTTCTGCCAGTTCTACAGCAGTCTGCTCTGTGAGATACTCAGACTTTTTTCTTCCGTGTTCTCAGGCCCATTAAGAATGATGGCGAAGGATGAGTGCATATATATGAGTGCACAAAAATATGATGAAAAGGCTTTATAAACTACAATAGTTTATATAGTTTTATAAGCTACAATATAGATACAAAATCTTATAAGAAATAAGAATTTAAAGTCTAAAATGAATAGAGAAAGATTTATTCTTACCATGAAATTGTTTCTGGAAGGTACTTCCAATGAGTACATTTTAGACCCCAAACCTTCTGTACTTATCTTTAGCCAGAAACACAAGAGAGAATGTAGGATTTTTGTGAACACTGTATGTTTTCCATTCATTCACAAACTGTTGTCCAGGACCTTTACACGATTCTGTCTTGGGAAAATCTTAATTTGGGATGCTCAGTGCCAAATTCAGAAATGCTGATGTAGGTTCACCTTCATTAACGATTTCAAAGGCAATGTCACCAGAAACGGAGAAGCAGCCCACGTACGTAAAGATCTCAGGACGTGACCCATGATATAAAACAAACCTAAACTACCTTTGTGTAGTTTAGCTGGAGGAAATCTTTCTAACAGGAACAAAGCTTACCTTAGGGCATATTGGCACCATTCATCTACTAGGTTGTCTTGGGCCTGGTGCAAAGTTGCTGTGCCTTTGTAGGGCTTAGGAAAGCATGAAGGGATTTAGAGAGCAGGTGGGCAGTGCCAGCTGCTTTGTGTAAAGATTCAGTGTATTTTTATATGCTGTACAGTGCTGGAGAAGAGCAAGGGATATGACCTTTGCTTGTGACAACTCTTTCCTGAAAGAAAACTAGGAGAAATGGTCTTTGGCACTGAACCCAGGTGGAACAGCACGGTCCTAGGACGCACCCTACTGGGTTTCGTTAGTCCACAGGGCTTGTGTCACAGATGCAGGCAGCCGCATTTTCAAGAGCGATTTCTCTTCTACAGCAGCTTCTGTGTCCCATTAGGATTTATGCTTTTACTTAATTTGTTCATCAGAACATTTTCTTATAGGAGCTACTTTCAGGGGTGATGCTCACTACCTGCTGGGATGCCAAGTGCCCCCAAAAAGATGTTAGGGATCCAGAGAAGAGATTTCCACTCCTCTAACCTACTTGAAGACTTCTGGTCAGCTAGCAGTGGGAAAAAGGACATTGTCTGAGCAAGCCTTAAAATCTGCTTCCTGGCTTGAGGCGTAACTTGTTTCTGTGTGACTGTGGTGGGACATGAAGGAGCTGAGACTCTCTCTCCCATGGATGTATGGCTGGTGAACTCGTCCTTCAGCAGGTGAGCTTTTGCATTAGCCTGGGCTGCCTGGCGAATGTGTGCCATGTCATCCTCGCCTGTTGATTTGTAAAACTTGTCTAGCTGAAACACTTTCTTTCACAAAAAGGAATCTGCATTACTGTATTCCACAGCAGTGGCCTAAAACATAACAGTATTTGCACTTAATGGTACTTACTGAGCAGGCTGAGAACTCTTTGAGAACACTCATACGTCTTCTGTAAGAGACAGATGAGAAAATTTGGTAGCTGGACAAAACTCAAACTGTTTAAATTTATTCAAGCTATCCCCCCTACTCTTCACCAGGGGCTCTTGTGTACACACGCATACATATATATTTTGCTCATTCATTTAGAGCTAATGTTACTTTTCTACAGACTTCTTTCTTGCAGAGCAATATTCTTGTTCTGATAATACTTGAAATAAATGAAAGCTGTTCCCTTAGCAACTGCCAGTTGAATAACCTTAAAATGTAGTGGGAATAAATAGAGTAACTAATATTTGTCAGATGTCTGGGGTATGTGAAATATTCTTTTTCATAAGTATAGTAAATGGGCTGCTGCTGAATAAAGGGTGGGTTTTAAAATGATGTGTTATTACTGTGAAGTAGAGTGTAATTTGTTTACTTGGATGGGAATGTCTTGCCACTTTGCAGCTGAGCATACTGAGAAAAATTCAGAAAGCTAATATAATTTTTTCTCCCATTTAAGCTGTGATTTATGTTTGGTTTTTAAATAGCTCCTTATAACTGAAGCCACTTTAGAGATAACTTTGCTAATGTCACATAAACTAGCTTAATTCTCTTTCCCTGTTTTCTATTAATTTACATGAAAATGATATTTATATTACCTGGAGGCCAGGTCCAAAAGAAAATCTCTCCTCACCCTCTGAAACATGATGATTGGGACTGTGAGCTCTTATTTAATTTCCAAGCTGTGTGGGACATGTAGTGAGTCTTACTCCATGTTTTCACAAAGAGCTCAAAAAGTGGGACCTTGTTTTTGGTTGTTCTTTGGCACTTGTGTAATAAAATTAAATAATTGTGAAACAGATGAATTTAGTGGAAAGTTTTCCCCTAACTCATGAAGTGCTAGTCAGATGAATGTTGCTTGGCTTTCTGGCTCCTGAAGGGGCAACACAAAGTCCTTTTGTCAGAGCGTTCTAGTTGAATACGGCTAAGGCAATGGTGGGCATGTTTATTTCTCTGTCACAAAATCTTGGTAAATTCTGACTGGAGGAAAAAAGATGCTTGAAATGTCATAATGCAAGACAGTAACTGCCACAAATGATAGCAGCAATGAAATTTGACTATAAAGCAATTTTTACAAAACTGATGTGAGATGCAAAATGCTTGAGAAGCCTTATGGCAGAACTTCTTGGAGAATGTTTCTTGCAAGCTGAAAGACCACTGAAAAGACAGTGGCAGTACTGTGTTGCTATAAAACTAGTGCCAATAGTTATTTTACAGCAGTATGTTACATTCTCTGTGAACAGAATAGGAGAAAAATATGGTATGATATTTTACAGTGGTAAAAGTTGGTATATACTCACATGCGGTATATGTTATCAGATATATTCCTTCACTGGGGCCATAGAAAGTTAATGTCTTCTAGTTACTAGATAAAGGATTGGTGCCAGCAAACTTCTGAGTTGTAGTCCAAGCTCATCTGTTATTCCCTAAGTGATCTTGGACAAAGTACTGAATTACTGCTGCCCACTGTCTGCAAAGAAAGCACAAGCAATTCTTATTTGCACTTCTATCTCCTTCCTTTCAGGCTTGTAGAAATATCTAGTTCATTCTTGGCATACACATGGTTTTAAGCAAGCACTAGATTATCAGATTCATGCCAAGTTATATTTTTGCCTTCAGTTGCTGTTTTCCATAAGTAACAGCAAAGACACAATTGAGTATTCTGTATGTTGTTTAATACTCTCATTTGCTCAGACAGTGATATGGACAGGAGCTTTGCTGGCTGCTGTTGTTGGAGCCTTTGCAATGTTGTGGTGGAGCACAACCACCTCCCCCCCTCCCCCCCAAGTCTCAAGCCCAAGGTGTGTCAGAGTGCTACTCGCTTATCTTGGACTCCATATAACCGCATATAAGTAAGAGCACCCAGGGCTGACTAGGAGGAACTAGGCAATGCTGGTTGCAAATGGTGAGGCCAGAATTGGGCATGAGAACAGCAACAGGGGGTATATCTTCCCCTACGTGCATGAATCAGCAAAAAGGGTATCCTTTCCCCACACATGGCATGAGATCAGCAAAACCAAGGTCTCCACACCAAATACTATATGAGTCCAACTCCGTGCCCATAAACAGTGCTGCAGCCTAGAGCCCATTGAGCTCTCCTGCATGGCAGCTAGCTGCACGGCAGTGAATCTCCTCTTGAGTTGGGACGCCTCTCAAGGTTACTCCTCGAGGTCGAGAGACTGCTTACCTGTGACGGATCCTCGGTAAGTGACTAATAGTGCTCTGAAACTTCACTCTTTGAAGTTGAGATATTCCTTATCTGAGACAGATTCTCGGTAAGAACGAATAGCATGCTGCAATTTTGCAAACTTTGCTAAGTTGTATCTCAGATTGACTGTGCACATAATCCTTTAGACAAATCCTTGACCAAGTCTGGGACTAAGAAGGAGTTTGGAAAGCAAGGAAGTCCACTCTCAACCCCGTGACTCAACGGGGGGGTCTCCTTGATGATTTCGTCTGAACCTGTCCTCTATGCAGTAAATAACCTAGTGTATCTTGCCATTGACCCTTGTTAAACCACTGTCTATTTTACCATTGAAATTTTTTGAATCACTGTCTTATGTCAATAAAACACATATTGCTACTTCTCTCTTATGAGTGAAGTGCATCACCCATCCACGACAAATATGAACTCTCCCTGGTAAGGATTCTGTGGAAAGTTCCTAGATGGTCTTTAATATCTGAATCCTATTTAATGTTGGAGATCTATCTGAGGAACTTATATTAGAAGCACAGTTGCTCTAATCTGGCTACATATTCAGCACATCCAGAAGGAGGGGACAGGCACTTCCAAGTAGAAATCCAGCCCATCTGAGATCAGAGTTGGTTCTATAGATGCTTATTCCTTTCCATTGGCTATAAATCAGTCTGAGCTGGTGAAATGTTAATTTTAAGTATCTCTTGGGTGCCCTAAATTTAGGTAGGAAGAATTCAGAATTGAGTGCTTTCCAGTGATGCATTAGAAGAGTTTTGGGTGCTGTCAAGTGTGATTGTTGTTTGCTCGTATGCTCATTCCAGGTGAGAACTGCATGTGAAGGAAGTGTGTTTGATTTGAGATGGCTGTTATTTTACCTGTAAAAGCTATTCTGAGTTTATTCTAGTGAAAGAAGGTAAAAATATGTGCAATTAGAGCAGAGATGTTGACGTTACCTACACTCTTGTTCCTGTAGATTTTCCGTCCCGGTCTCAGCAAAGAGGAAGGCTGTCTCGTGAGCAATGAGCTCTGCTTTTACGGTATACCCCCCTACCCCTGAGGAACATGGCTTTTCACTACTCTTTTGCCTCGAAAGTGTTGGATTATTTCTTTTTTTCATATTAAAACACACAGTGGACCCAGGTGTTTAATCATCTTGAAAATAAAGACCAAAAAGACCAAAACATTAAACTCAACTGGATGTTCTAGGGAAACGTCGTATAAAAGTGTAAGAACAGCTCGGATGTGTTTTCCAAAGGGCTGATGGTTTAATGCCTACGTATATTGCTTTACTGCAGTTTAGATGGAATATTACATAGCCAAGACCAGGATGAGACAAGAGCTCCCAGGCAACTTAGATGGAAATTGCCATGTGAGAGGATATCTCCTGGCAAAGTAATACACTGATGGGTCCAGATTTCCTTAAGTGATATTAAATTGGGAGTTTCACAACAATAAGTACTTGTATTATGTTGCCAGTGAGTCTGAGCTACATGACATGAATTTAAGCAAAAGCTCTTTAATAGAAACAAGCATAAGACAGTTCATTTATTGTATTCTAAAAAAGCTTTATCTTAATTAGACCACAAAACTCACTCCCAGCTTAGAACAATTTTCACTTATTAAATGACAAAGCAAAAAACATTCATCTGTTTGAATGACAAAATTTAAAAGCAGAGTAATGCTCTCTTCAGTAAACTATTGCTCTGGAATACCAACTACTGTACTGTGTCCCTAACAATCATCTGCATTACTGATCATTAACTTCACAAAGAGTAACAGTGCCTATTTATTTAATGAACCTGAAGGTAATTGTTGTTTCTTTTACTAATTACATCAGGGAAATGAGACCTGTTAGCACTGAAGTGGCTTGAAATGCTAAAGCAAGCCTATCTGAAGGGTGAAATGCCTGGCTGTTTTTCTCTTACTTTCTGCTCTGAGAGAAGGGTTTTGTTATTCCCCTTTGGTTCTAATTAGTTAGAAACTTCTTTTTCATGCCTGTTAAAAGGTGAACCTTGGACATATCATATGCTTTAGTATTCTGGGAAATTCCCACAAATTAGAACATATTGCTTATGAAAACCAAGATATTTGTATTGTATTTACAGGCAAATTTGTATGGGAAGCGGTTTAAAGTCAATTCTAAATGCTGAAGTTGTTAAAGTTATATTTTCAAAAGCTCAGCCTGTTGCAGTACAGCTGTGCTGTTGCTGCTGCTGAGGCAGGTCTGCAGTGAGACCTACTCAGCCTGTCTCTTACCTCACAATTCTGCAAATGGAAATACGGCTTCTGCAAATTTTCTTGGCTTGTATAGATTACAGGTTTTTGGAACAGCTGAGAATATCATGGACATTTAATTTAATGTTTTGGTTAAGACGGGTCAGAATATTTGACCTGAAATACCTGTGCAGAGCCCTTACTTCTGGCTGTACCTGAATACTCACTGGTAGGTGTCTGAGCATGGTGGAGAGTCCCCAAGATACCTCTTGTTCCAGTATTTATTCTTGCTGTTAAAAGTGCGTATCTTGCTTCTGATCTGAATCCATTTAACTTCTGTTCCCGGCCACTGAATCATGTTATGTTTTTGCCTGTTTTGTCTAACGTCACAAATTACATTTCCTCTCAGGTCCCCTTGTACTTTGCCTATTAAAGTGCTAACCAGGATATAAATTTCTACCTCCTCCTCTGTTAAGCCAGAAGTTACTATGTAGTCAGGCTCTTTCTTTCTTTCCTGTTGTAGTGGTTATACCAAATATTCCTTAGGTCAAAGAGAAATGACGTTATTCTTAGGAAGAGGGAATGACTGTGACTTGAGAGATGCTTAAATTATCTGGGATATTAGTTTCAGTACCTGCTATCATAATTACGTGATTTAATTGATTATTGGCAGTGCTTAACATCAGGGCTTCATTCTTCTCATCTGAGCTATTAGCCTTCAGAGTCGTGCAACAGCTCAATTCCCATGTAAAAATATGTCACATACAGTACACTTTACAAAGAGCTGACTTTTTCAGTAAATGCTAGCCCGCTCCACCTAGATGATTAGTAAGGAAACAGACAATCCTTGAGAAATTTGGTCTCCTCCTAATCAGAAGATTTAAATTTGAGCTGTATCTATGTTTACTGATTCCTAGAAAGTTCACAAAGTGTGGAAACATTTAAGTATTTGAGGGGAGGGAACAGCAATGGAATACATTTCCAGAAGGTCTCCAAGCTAAGCTACCGTAAACATTAGGGCAAATGGCAGGATCCTGCATTGCAAGGAAGTGTCTCATGATAAATGGAAAGTCAGCCTTCCACTATATTGCTTAATATCATTGTTCCATCGCTCCAAAGTCAACTGCAAAATAGCAGGGAGAAAGAGACTGGAAGTCATCTTCACAAGGCAGAGGTTAGTTTCCCAGGAAGCTATAATATAACATGAGAGACAGGTCTTGTAAACTCCTCTTGTAAAGAAAGCACTGAACTCAAAGCTCTTAATGACCTGCTACTGATATTATAATTGAAACAGGGCAAGCTTATTTTCCACAGTGCTGATAACTTTGATGTGGAAAGACAGAATGATCTTAGTATTCTCCCACACTTTACGAAAAGGTTTTAAGTTGAATAAACAGGTCACCTGTGAGTCATTTCATTTATCCTCTCTTGCCTTTCCATGCCCTGAAAAAAATGTTTTAATTGAGCTGTTGGCTCTCATAGCTCCTTCCCCTAACCCAAGTGAATACTTAGTCACTACTCTCACCTTCCATTTGTCTAAAACTGCTACATTTTGCCAATGATTTTCTTAAGGACTGTAATATATCTTTTCCATTTCATTATACCAGGCCTCTGGAATGCAATTTAACTTTAAAATAGGACCATTATTGAATCTAGTTTACTTTGAGCTGTTAACTGATTTAACTGCAAGTTTTAAAGAAATATGTGTTTTGGAAAAAAGCCTGTCTTTGTACCACATTGAACTAAAATATTTTTAACTTAAAAAAAAAAATAATTCTACCAGAAATGAAATAAAGAGGATGAGTAAGCATAAAGTTACACAACTGAAAAACTGAAAAAATGCCTATCTGACAGGACACCTAAATTAAATAGAATTCTGAGACTGGCATATCAAGAATTCAGCATTTCCAGGCATCTCAAATCTAATGAACATCAACTTCTGAGGTGAATATTAACATATCAGAAATACCTATGGGAATGAAAATATGTACGTTATACTTTTAATCTGAAAGTCGCAAACTATATTACAAACAAATGCTTCCTCCTTTGCAAAAGTGATATACAGCTGTGATTTTAAATAGGCCATAATTTAATTAGTTTGTGTTGTCTCTGAGATTTCTAAAAATAGGTCACGATCTGGACTTGTCAGTCTTACAAGGTAAAATACCTGTCTTTTACACAGATTATGCTATGATCAGTCTTAGGTAGTTTCCAGATATGTTAATTTTCACAAGAAACATTCCTGCATTCTGGGATTAGCCAGAACTATTTCCTTCTCCATCCCCTTCCTTTATGTGGGTGTGTGGGCAAATGAGGAGTATTACTATAAAAGTTCCATCACTTACATGGAAACAGCTGAAGGTAGGTTCATTTGGTTAATATTCATGTATCATGGTTAATATTCAAGTATCACCTCCTCCAGGCTCAAGATCAGTGCATCCCTCTGAGGAAGAAATCCAGCAAAGCGGGCAGAAGACCTACATGGATGAGCAAGGAACTCCTGGCCAAACTCCAACAGAAGAAGGAAGTGTACAGAATGTGGAAAAGGGGACAGGCCACTTGGGAGGAATACAGGGCCGTTGTCAGAGTGTGAAGCGATGCAACAAGGAAGGCTAAGGCCCATTTGGAATTAAATCTGGCAAGGGATGTCAAGGACAACAAGAAGGGCTCCTTCAAATACATCAGGAGCAAAAGGAAGACTAGGGAAAATGTGGGCCCGCTGCTGAATGGGGCAGGTGCTCTGGTGACAAAGGATACAGAGAAGGCAGAGTTACTGAACGCTGCCTTTGTTTCAGTCTTCACTGCTAAGGCCAGCCCTCAGGAATTCCAGACCCTGGAGACCAGGGAGAAAGTCTGGAGAAAGGAAGACTCTCCCTTGGTTGAGGAGGATCGGGTTAGAGATCTTTTGTCCAAACTGGACATCCATAAATCCATGGGCCCCGATGGGATGCACCCACGAGTGCAGAGGGAGCTGGCGGATGTTATCGCTAGGCCACTCTCCATCATCTTGGAAAGGTCCTGGAGATCAGGAGAGGTGCCTGAGGACTGGAAGAAAGCCCATGTCACCCGAGTCTTCCAAAAGGGTAAGAAGGAGGAGCCAGGAAACTGCAGGCCTGTCAGCCTCCCCTCCATCCCTGGAAAGGTGGTGGAACAGCTCCTCCTGGAGGTCGTCACAGAGCATGTGGAGGACAAGGTGGTGATCAGGAGTAGTCAGCATGGATTCACCAAAGGGAAATCCTGCTTGCCCAACCTGCTAGCCTTCTCTGATGGAGTGACTGGCTGGGGAGATGAGGGGAGAGCAGTGGATGTGGTCTCCCTGGACTTCAGCAAGGCTTTGGACACTGTCTCCCATCACATCCTCCTAGGTAAGCTCAGGAAGTGTGGGCTGGATGAGTGGACAGTGAGGTGGATTGAGAACTGGCTGGATGGCCGAGCTCAGAGGGTTGTGGTGAATGGCGCAGAGTCAAGTTGGAGGCCTGTAGCTAGTGGTGTCCCCCAGGGGTCAGTGCTGGGTCCAGTCTTGTTCAATATATTCATCAATGACCTGGAGGAAGGCACAGAGTGCACCCTCTGCAAGTTTGCTAATGCTGCTAAACTGGGAGGAGTGGCTGAGACACCAGAGGGCTGTGCTGCCCTTCAGAGGGACCTGGAGAGGCTGGAGAGCTGGGCGGAGAGGAACCTCCTGAAGGTCAACAAAGGCAAGTGCAGGGTCCTGCACCTAGGCAGGAATAATCCCATGCACCAAGACAGGCTGGGGGTTGACCTGCTGGAAAGCAGCTCTGCAGAGAAGGACCTGGGAGTGCTGGTGGATAACAAATTAAGCATGAGGCAGCAGTGTGCCCTTGTGGCCAAGAAGGCCAATGATGTCCTGGGCTGCATGAGGCAGAGTGTTGCCATCAGGTGGAGGGAGGTGATCCTGGTCCTCTCCTCAGCCCTGGGGAGGCCTCACCTGGAGGACTGTGTCCAGTTCTGTGCTCCCCAGTCCAAGAGAGACATGGCACTCCTGGAGAGAGTCCAGCGGAGGGCTACCAAGAGGATGAGGGGACTGGAGCATCTCTCCTCTGAAGAAAGGCCGAGTGAGTTGGGCCTGTTCAGCCTGGAGAAGAGAAGATTGAGAGGTGATCTCATCAACGTGTACAAGTATCTGAGGGGGGAGGGTGTCAAGAGGATGAGGCCAGCCTCTTCTCCGTGGTGCCCAGTGACAGGACGAGAGGCAACGGGCACAAACTGAAACACCAGCAGTTCCACCTGAACGTGAGGAAAAAACTTCTTTCCTGTGAGGGTGACTGAGCACTGGAACAGGTTGCCCAGAGAGGTTGTGGAGTTTCCTTCCTTCTGGAGATATTCAAAACGCGTCTGGACGCGATCCTGTGCAATATGCTCTAGAGGACCTTGCTTGAGCAGGGAGGTTGGACTAGATGATCTCCAGAGGTCCCTTCCAACCTCAACCATTCTGTCATTCTGTGATTTGGCTCTCTCTCAACATTTAGCTAGTCATTTCAGTCAAGGGGAAGAAATAAACTTCTCCTAGGGTACTGACTAAGAAAGAGAATTTACTCTTTTCCTCTGTGTGAAAAATCATCTTTGCCTAAAATAAGTAAGTTTATTGTTACTTAGAATTGTGCCTTTCTTGAAAACTTTACAGTGCTCAGTGACATTTTCTTTGACGTAAAACTGTTTTTCAAGTTAATAACACAATGAACTCATACACAAATAACAGCTTATTTTACACATCTTTTTGAATATCTCACTTTTCCAGTAGAACTCTCTCTCTATACCTGGAGTGCACTTATAACAGGTATTCTTATAAATGATGATGAGTATATTGCCTTATAAATTTTGTCACATTCAGCAAAATCATTAATATTTTACAAGGTTTGTAACATTAAAAGCATGCTTTCATGGAATGAAAATGTTATGAAATGTCACACGCCATGATTTTACCTTAAAGATCCTAGTCATTTACACAACACTCTAGAATTACAGCATAAAAAGAAAGTCTTTTTGATAGGTTTCATTCAGGAACTGGAATTTCACAGCTCATGCCACATGTTACATACAGAATTACATACTTAGAAAAGGTCACTATCTGTCCTAGCCACTTCTTACTTAATTAGGCACTGGCACTGTAATATCATTCATTAAGCAATAATATTTTAAAAGAATTCAAGGACAGATAAAAAAACCCTAATGACAATGTCAATATATATTTATTTAGGTACTTGACACACGTGCACACGTCTGTGTGTGCCTGACGATGAATGCAAATTGTATATACAAGCACTGCATCACAGAGGGAGAAGTGGTAAACTCCTACTTTTTCCTGCTGTAATAGCTGGGGGAAGTAGCAGAATCTGGAAATACTGGAAATACTATGAGAAATACTGGAATTTCAGCCCTTGGCTGAAATTTAGGTGTTAAAGAATTGAATGGAAAACAATTTTTCACTGGAATAGGTCTAGATTTTAACTGAAGAGTATAATGGGCCAGGCCTGGTTTGAGTATCAGAGAAAAGCATCAGTCTGAAGACCTGAGGCAACACGACGTTATTACAGAGTACTGAAACAAAGTGATGATGCCAGCTTAAAATTTCAGTCAATGATTCTTACAAAACCTACAGGTTCACACAGACCAAGGATAAAAGAGACCTTTATCATTTCAGACTCTATTCTGTAACTTCAGCTTGGAAAATTTTTTTGGTTTGAAAAATGCCAAATTATTCAGAAAACCACATAGAATATTTTTGGAAAGCTTAAAGAGAAGTGATCTCCTTTTTAATAGTGGAAAATTACATTTCTTTGAACTTTGGACTTTAAGAATAATTATTCTTTGATTTGCTTTTATTTTTTAATATATTGGGCTTTAGAGGTATCTCTATGGGCTTTAACTGTCAGCTTTATATGCTGTTGCAATGCAATTTATTTATTTTCTGAGTTGTCTCAATCTCTGTATATATTCAGAGATTTTTATTCAGTGGTGGCATTTCACTGTTTTGGATACCTTTATAAATGTTGACTAAGTGAGGAGTGATGTAATACGTCTCCTTTTTCATGCCTGTATAATCCTGAGATACTTAGTGGAGATCTTGGAAAGCTGCTGTTCACACAACACCTCTGAAGCTATTTCCCAGGGCTGTGATGAAGATAAAACTTTTCAAGATATTTATTTTCCTTTATGCAAGTCGCACCCTACAAAACGGGTTCAACACTCGCAGGCCATCAAAGCCCTGTGACCTGGGCCCTCCAAGCCCATCTCCACATGTGCTTTAGAGCAGAGTGGACATGCTTAACCCCCAAAGCTCATCACACAAGGCTATACAGGAGCTGCACTGCTAAAGCTAAGCTCTTCAGCGGTTGCTAAGTTAAAAAATATCATTGAAGGTCAGAGTGAAGATCAGGGTTTTATCTGCAGTAAGGCCAAGTACTACTGGTGAGTGAAGAAGTCTTTGGTCTTCCCACCTGGAAGAGGACATGAACAGAGTGAGCCCTTCACTGGGACCTCACTCCTGCAGTTGAGAGTGATCTGTACAGGTACGGTGGCAGGAAGGATCCTGTAGGAATCCTGTGTGTCTTCTGTTAGTAACAAAAGAACGCCCAAGAAATATTTCAAATTCACCAAATAGGGAATTTAAGATAATTCCTCATTTGCTGGAATTTTTTTTTTTTTTTGGTTAGAATTATACAATTTCTGAGCTTTATAATTATGTGCTATGGAAAAGTTTTTCACTTTCTTTCATTATACATTCCTGCACTGATTTCTCATTCTTGTCTACCCCATATTTATAAATACTGAGATCCTAGTTTCTTATCTGGATTTCATAAATTAACAGTTTGCATTTATGCTTCGGTGCCACTGTAGAAATAGCCCAATTTTTGAAAATGCTGAACATAACGTATTTACCTTATTTAAGGCATTTTCTGAAAAAGATAGCTCAGAGCCTTAAAAGCTCCATACCTTAAGAACACTTGTGTGAGCTGACCCAGTCTGACATGGTGACCCAGGATCCCGCAGTTTAGGAGTATCTGTGGTCACATTGCTGTCAAATTGGTGCAAGGCAGGGCAGCCTCCTGCAGAGCCTTTCAGGCTGATTTTGCATCTGCAGGAGATTTTGTCTGTCATGCAAGAAGCTAATACATCAAAAACATGGACCAGTATACTAAAGCATAGTCTTACTTGGAAGTGAAACTAAGGAGCTAAACTGAGTAACTGAATTGCCCAGTTTTCAAATCTAGATGTTGCGTGCTCTGTTAGTATCATTTTAGATTAGCTCAGATGTATTAAAAATATCAGACAATTTCTTTTCCCAGGGAATCATTTGATGTAGTTAATCTTTGGATGTCTCTGCAGCCCAGTTAGCTGAAGTATAAAATGGCTCTAAAAACTTCTGCAGTAGAGTACACAGACTCCAAAGTCATTGGTAGCTTAACAGTGAGTCAGCAACACTTTTACTGAGGCTAGATGAGCTCAGTTATAAAGTCTGGAATGTCTGGGACCACTAAAAATAAATTTGTTTTTTATGGAATCAGCCAAACATACATTTTATGTGAAAACACCTACAGCAGTTTGAAAAATATGATTCATTTTCTTATAAACAAAAATGCAAAGGTTTAAAATGAAAATGTCAGTCATCAGATCTGGAAAGATTTCTTCCTATTTCAGTAAGCTGCAAGTCCAACGCAAAGCGCACCCAGACTTGTATCAATCCTTAAAAAGTGCTAGTGAAAGCTGAATGCCAAACAGTTTCCCAGGAGGCATGTTATGCTAATCACTATGGCAATCAGTTATTTATCATTCTTGCAGACATGTATTTTCCATTTACGCTAACAGGCTGGTTGATTGGATTTTGTTCATTAAATGGGCAGAGTCAAAACTGGTCTTATAAACTGCTGTTCAAGTTAATTAGTGAGTATGTGAGTACTCAGAAGCAGAAAACTAAGTTTTAAAATTATAACCCACATCAATCAGGCATTTTTTCTACATTAAGCCAAAATCATTCCACTTAGTGTATTCAGCATAACAGAGAAAGTAAAAATGCTGCATTTTCATTTTCCCCTTTCTCTAATGGCCTGGCAGTAAATGTGATGTTCTTAGTCGTAAAAGAGTCTGTAAGACATATTTGTTTTTGCCTCTACTGTCTTACCTAAAACTCTCCCAGGATCTGTGCCTAGCTTAACAGAGGGTGCAGGGATAGGAAGATTCTCAGAATTTTGTTCCTTCTTTTGCAGTCTTTAGTTTATTATCAAGTAACAAAGTAACCACAACCACTGCCATAATCTTACAGCCCAAATAGTAATAATTAAAACAATAAAAGTAAGATTTTAAACACAATCTTCTGTGGAAATGCTGAACTTCAATTCTGGAGATTCCGTTTGAGCTCCTACATTTTATGTATGTGTGGGAGGCATGGTTTCATTATGCTGGGTACATCCATGACTTTCCAGTGCGTGCTTGTGAATGTCCCTTTGCAAAACAGAGACAGAAGTGATTTTTCTTCTGCTTACCACAAATGACTTAAAAATCCAGCTAAGGATTGCGCACATCTCAAATACCTCCTCTTCTGCCTTATATCACATGTCTGGGAGCAGATTTGTTTGCTCTAGCCCTGGGACAAGGGAGTATTCTGAAGCAGTGCCTTTTCAATATCTCCTGTCCTATCTCCTACTTTTTATTGAAAAGTTACATATTCATTGGACAGAGAAAACTCTTTAACTTTGCACTTAGAGTGCTGACTTGGAGGACTTTGGTTCCACAGTTTCTAAGCAGGAAGAGGAGGACAGGTTTGGGAGTTTGTCTCCCACAGACTTTTGGAGTGCCTCAGGCATGAATTCACTGCACATGAGACAATTATGGGAGAGATGGTTAGGGTGTGATAGGGAAGAAATAGTGAGACCTCTTCTTAGTTGTATTTGTACCCTGTCTAGCTGGCATTTTCTGAAAATACCCTCTATGTTGACCTCTAAGAATGTAAATGCAGGAAATAGATGTACATAACTATTTGGGAGATTAGGGAACCGCTGACAAAATATTGGAGGCCTGTGGTCTAGGCATGTCCAGTACAGACAATTTTGAAAGAAAGCATATAAGAAATATCCTTCTGGGTCAGATCAGTGGTTCATCTAGCCCAGACTTCTGTCTCTCACAGTGGTAACAGGAGATGTCATTTAGGGAGAGAGCACATCTGCCTGACAACTTTACTTAGTCCATTACCACAATTGTTTTTCGGAATGTATAGGATACATTCCTGCCAAGAGTTTTCTGTATCTTGAGACAATTTGTCTAATCCTTTATTGAGCCTGATGATACTGCCTCCCTAGTTTAATGTGGCAACAAATTCCAGGAAGTTCACTACTACCTTCTGTGTAAAGAAGAATTTTTTTTCATCAGTTTTAAACTAATCTCCTATACATTTCAGCTAGCAGTCTCAAGTCCTTGTATGCTGGGATGTGATAAATGAAAGTTCTGGATTTACCTTATCCTTCTCTCCAGGATACCTATCCTTCTCTGTAGGACTGAAGAGTCCTAGCCTTTTTGTGAAGCCTAGGCCTAGCCTCAGGAGGCTGATGTTCCAGATGATCCCCTTGATTGATTTGGCTGTCTTTCTCTTCACCTTCTCTAAGTCTACTATGGCCTTTCTGAGATGTGGAAACCTCAAATGCCCTCAAATGCCCAGCACTGGACCAAAATTTTAAGTGGTAGAAAAATGTTGTTTCATCTCACTCTTGATAATCTTCCTGATAATACTAAACTTTTACTGCATTTTAGCAGCTGCTATATGTTGAGTTATAAGTTTCAGACTTCCTTTGATGATGACTCCAAAATCTCCTTCCTGAGTTTCAGCTCAGTTCCACACTCAATATGATGTAAACACAGTTTACATTATTTATCTGCAGTGAAACTTGGCTGCTTCCTTTTGATCTCTCAGTCAGTTTTGTGCAGCCCTTGTTGAGTGCCTCATCATTATATGACATCTAATTCCCTAGGGCTTAGTATCAGCATGATTTTGAGATTTAGGTGTCTGAAGGAGATGTAAGGTGGCCAGATGTCCCTCACCTAACTTCTGAGCTAAGTAAGACTGGCAGCATCAAGTACAGACTACACAGAAAGCTTATTGCTCCCTTTTTCTGCACTGCTGATATTTAACAAAGATAGTTGTGTGTATGTTTGTGTGTGAGAGAGCCTTCCCCCCCGTCCCCAAATCATCTAGGTAGAGAGGGGTAGGTGGGTCAGATAATTTCATTTTGGGTTTGGTTTGTTTGCTGGATTATACCAGAAGCCTTGCTGGCTTTTGAGGGGTTTGTTGTCCCTTATTTTTTCACCTTTTTCAGATGTTTACAGTATCTTAACAGTTGTACTCCTTGACTAGAATTAAGCATCAGTTCAGCCCCCGTTTAGAACAGAAATGCCTCATCACCTCACTGTAGTTCTTGAAGGCAATGTTTTTTGGGTGGAGGGAAGAGATTGAGGGAATAGCTATTCTATGAACAAACAAAGTATGTCTGCCAGCATGCTGCCATGCCAACGACTAAGATGCTGCAGATCTCTTGTACTGAAGGACTTTTAGTTTCATAGCTCTTAGTAAATCAGAAATTTTTAAAAAATAATCATGGGCTAATCAAAAATGATCTAAGAGAAAGACTCTATCAGGTCACAAGCTGAATTTGCAGAGATCCAGCAATATTCAATCAATTACTGATTTAGAAATCTGATGAAATTTTTGCCACTGCAAGCCTGTTTCTTGTGCTGCAATAATACATGCACTTAATGCAACCTGCCAGTGTTATTGCCTGTATTTACCAGTCAAAAGCTTTTGTGAGGGTCATTAAAGACTGATGTTTACTTATGTGGGTACTCTGGGTACCCAAGTGTTTTTTTCATGAGAAATTTGTAGTGATGAAATTCCTTTTGCTTACACTTCCCATTCCAAAGCTGTGGGAGTAATTTCTATTCCCCTGAGAAAGTAGGAAAGTGTTGACAAATAGCAACCCAGCACAATAGTATCCTAGCTAAACTTTACGGGAAACCTAGTTCAGTGGTGCCCAGCTGGGGAAATGTGCCTCCTCTCGCATGCACTTGGAGGAGAAGAGCCTTGTCCTTTGGAGATGGCTTGCTGGAAGGCAAACACTGTTCGGACTGGGTGAGTTCCAAGCTATCCCCGTGGGAAACAGAAGCTGTGGATTTCTCCCTTTTTTCATCTCTTCTTGCTCCTTATTCATATACTTTGTCACAGGATGGGGAAGGGGGAAGAAGAAGGAGCTGCCTGTGACTGGGGAGGGGAGGGTGAAGGGCTACACTGTCATATCTCTGACTGAGGCAGGAGAGGTATTCAACGTACCCTGGATGGTTTGGGGTAGGGTAAGAGAGTAGTGGCAAAAATGTGGAAAAAAGTTTGCAAATCCCCCATCTGGTGGACAATAACACTACTGAATGTTCATTAGGAAATTTTGAACATAGCAAAAAATAGGATGGACGTCCTTTCTCATATTCATCTTAAAGCTAGACTTTTGCTCCCACCAAAAATTATTCCCTTTAGTCACGCAGATGGCTTTGGCTGAGAGATACTTACAAGTTATTAGTTTAGCTATTGAGCCACTGATCTTTTTCTGGACTGAGAACAAACTGGACCAGTACTTGGGAACTCTGGTATGACCTCACTCTCAGATTTATGCTATGGTTGTTTTTAACTTGCCTTGCTCATTGACACTTTTCAGTTATTCATCATTTTTGGTAGGCCACACTGTTTCTTCACTGTTTGTGGTGTTTGCCACATCTTCCTTTTTCCTTCAATGTACAAATGTTGTATGGTTAACATTACTGACTGGTTTATGCTATATCCCAGTGGGCATCATCCTGCAGTTCAGTATGACACTGCCTGGCATTATGAATTGGCCCATTATTGATGAAATTTCAATCAGTTTTAGTACATATGTCTGTGTTCATATTTTTAACTGACTAGAGAGAACTTTGATAAGAGCTGATGAGATACAGTGGCCATAACTCCTTGCTGGATCACTGCAGTCTAACTCCCATCGTATTAAGTGGAATTCCTCTGATTTTAAAACTGGAATGACTCAGTTGTCACTGAGACCCAGAATTGCAACAAGGAGGCATGCTAGCCTCATGAGTCATCATCCTCACTTGCTGTATCTTCAGTCACTTTTGAAATTCTTTCCATGGCCTCCTTCCAGACTGTTTTGCTGAGTTATGCTGTGTCATTGCTCTACCTGTCTTGATTTAGGGAGTTTAATCTGAGCCTGGCTGAAGCACTGTTGACCCAGTGCAACTTAAGCTACCTAGCACAAATTTGTACATCGTAGCCCCCCTTAAAACTTTCAGATCTTTGGTGGAACTCTTTTTCTCTTCCAAAGAGTCATAGTTTTTTCCTAATAGAACTTAAAATGAATGTAGAATGATGAGAAGACATCAAAAATTTGCACTTGAGTTGTCTCTGTGTTTGAAAAGAATGAATATCAGGCTTATGCATTACCTTCACTGATCCATCTGACAGCCCATGTATCACAATCTAGTGGTCAGAGCAGAGTAGGCGTTCAGATTTTTGTACCTAAGGCACATGTGAAACTTCTTGCTTCAAACAAGCATACCAATAAAATATTGCCATCACCTCGAATGACTTCAAAATAATGATAGATTAGGGTGTATATATTACACAAAAATAAGGGATTGAATTGTACAAAAATAAGCAATTGATTTGAGACTTCTTTTCTCACTCAGTGATTTGATGGAATTTTGAAGGAATATTAGAAGAATCTATTCTATTACCCTACCTTAACAAGTTCCTTTTGTAGGAGATAAGAGATTATGTCGTTGTAAAAGGGAAATACTTGCTCAGCCAGGCATTAGGCGCAATGCATCTTACAGTAGAATAGTACTCACTAAACTGTTGACCTAGATACGCTTCAAATGCTTTCACTATCTTTTTATGCATATATTTTCTGTTACTGAAAGGAAATTGATGCAGTTTCCTATCTTACATTCATTATGAAAATCAAAACATGCTGAATACCTTCATTTTTGATTAATGCATGCACAGTGCATGCCTTTCCTATTCATCTTGATAACTATATCTTTTAGAAAGACTCTTTTATGTTTTTATTCCATCTTTGCTTTAGAAATGACTAGTTTGGGCCTTAATGTGGAAAAAAAAACAAAAACAAAATGAGGGAGAGTGTTTTTCTCTAACCAGGCGTATCAGCTTGACCATAGTAAAAGAAGCAACAAGAAGCATTACAGATCACTTTATTAGTTTCTTCTGATGATTAGGCAGGTTTCTTGTGTGAGCTGGCATGCTTAGTTAATAATCTGACAGCAGAAAAGGAGCACAGGAAAGATCAGAGAGATATCCAAACCTCTGTACCAGTTTGCCTAAGCGGCTAACCACTGTAATAAGTATAATTGGTGTGAATATTGAAATTGCAAGTGTACAATTTTCCATTGATTTTTCTCCTTCGCTTGCAAGTCTTTAATGTATAAACACACTATCATTATCTTGTTCAAAGTATTAAAAAGATGAACCACAATACTGGCAAAGTCAGGACTCATGTCTGTTTTTGCTGGAATTAAGAGAAAAGTCTCTGATATAGCAAGGTCAGGCCTGTACTTTTGGAAGCAGCCTGTACGCAGACATGCTTAGTACGGTGGCTGTGTGTAATAGCCTAAAGCCAACTAACCTACCGTAGTAAAATGCTGTTCATTTTCTCTTATCACTGACATTGTTTTGCTCTAGAACAGAGGAAGTAATTAAGAAGGAAAATGTCTTTCATCTTCAGAGGAATTGGGATGATAGCCGTAAAAGGCCAAGAGTGGATTACAGTTTGATAGAAGTTCTGCTAGGATATGGATTTTCAATATGCACTGTTCTCCATGTCAGCAAAAACAGGTCATTGCAGTTTTCTGTGACGTTCATAACTAATTTAATCGAAGTCCTGATATAATATGCTACTTAAGCAACAGCCATTTTGTAATTGAAGTCTCAGTTCAAATGGTGACTGTGGCAATCTATTTTTATTTCCAGAATGAGCTTTTTGACTTATTATTGTGTTGCAAAGTCATTTACCCTTATAAATATGCATTTCATAAAGCAGTGATTGGGGATTATTAAAAACTCAAATAAAATTATCAAAAAATGTATTTACTATAATGGGGTTGTTATTACATTATTACATTTTTTTTTCCACAAAAAGGATATGTGTATTTCTGAAAGCTTTTTTCTTGTGATTTCTCACACAAAATGTTTCAAGCGTAAGACAAAGCAACTAAGCCTTTCAACAGAGCACGAAACAGTCATGCTGTGCTTTTGTACCTGCGTGGCCATGGGGTCTCAGTGACACCGCAAAGAACAATATACATGTCAGAGCAGTCCAGAAACCACTTAATACTTCAGTATATAATAGATTAGCCTTAGTGATTTCCTTATAAAGCACCTCTTTTCATGATTTTTAAAAAATGCAGAAAGCTTTATCTCAGAAGCTAATTTGTTTTGCAGGCTTGTTCTGCAATGTTTATTAGGTAAAGTTGTCACATTTATAGTTCTAGCCTTCTTGTGCCTTCCAATTATTTAATTATAAAAGTCATATCAGACCATGGAAACCAACATATGCCCAAAATTAGAAAAATGCTAAATACTATGTGATTTTAATGGCTGCATAGTCCAGATTCACTACTGCAGATTCATCATTTTCTTCTTGAACGTCGTGTAATTAGAAGATTTTTGCTGCTGGAATCCAAAACGTTCATGTCACCCTATTCTCTATGAGTATAATTCAGAAGCTGACAGGAGATAAGGTAAAAGTCAATAAAAAGAGAATTATTTATTAAAAAGATCTAATGTTACAAGAACAGTACACAGGAACTATTATATTACTGTGTTTTCCACGTAGTATATATCGTTATATATAGCATATATACAGATTGTATACAATATATCTAACATTTTGATATGGGCTAACAGTATCTGTCTTCTGGTCAGCAAACAAAGTTTTTTCCTAACCATTTTTCCCCAAACATGTCTTGTGGCATATACAAAAATACAGTCTCCTCAATGATGCTAGACTGCACTATTACAATCTTTTACATGAAGAAAAAGAAAAGCTCTCTATTGCAGCAAAGAAATAAAACGCAAAATGTCATGATAAGGAAACACTTTCTTCTACAAAGTAACAGAGATGTAATACGTAGGTACTTAAACATTTTAAACATGTTTATTAATATATTTAAGATGCAAAATACATATTCTGTTCATACTGAATATAAAACATACCCCTTTTTGTCCCTGCAATACAACTACATTACCTGATGGTACGTTCAGTATTTTTATCTATATTTTGATACCACAGATTGAGATATAGCAGGATGCAGCTCTATCTCTTTATCAGAGTTTCATTCGTTTTACAAAGCATAACCATTTTTTGTATTCGCAAAGTTGTTTAACCAACGTGCCACCAGCAGTGACTGTAACCTTTTTGAATACTCTGAAATGAACTGCATTGGCAAGCAGCTGTATAAAAAATAGAGGGAATTATGCTTAACTGATTTATAAAATAGCCATTTTGCTTTTTGGTTCATCATTTTATTCTTGTTGATTTTAATCTTCTGAAAAATGACGGTCTGCTAACGCAAGTTCTCCACACAATGGAAATGTTGCTGTTTTGCACACCACAGCATGTAGCTTTTTTTTTTTTTTTTTTGAGTTTACTCTATCAGCAAGGTACATTCCACCTTCCTTCTCTGATCTCAAACTGCTGTTCCAGAAGCAGAGATACAGAAGGTCGTCTTCTGTCTGTAACTACACAGCAGTCCATGCTCAGCTAGCCACCTTGCCTTTGCTTCCACGTAAGTGTTGTGACTTATTACATTTAATACCTCTTTTTTGGATTTGATTTAATATTATTAGTGGATATAAAGATATGAGCTGAATCATCTCTGAAAAAGTCTATTGGTAACATTCAAAACACAAAAATAATTTAGTTGTCAGTCAGCTTTACCTACCAAGCACATTATCTGCATCCTACTTTCTTGGCTACTGTTTTAAAGGTGCTAAGATAGGGCACAGTTGGAGTGTACTGTGAAGCTAACAAAAAATAACATTTTTGTCACAGAACCCATCAATCGAAACAGATCTGCATCAAATCTATTAGAGGGACGGACAGCTAGAAGAACTACACTATTAAGACTTATCTGTTAAACTGTTTTGAGCATCATACACTTGATTTTTCCCTGACAAGGGAATGTTTGCCCTAGGCACAATCCCTAGACGGATGGTAGCAAAATACCCTCCCTCATAACACCACACACACCATATTGTACAAACACGCACACCATCTACACTGGGGATCGTTCTAATTTAAATGTAGAAAAATTGTCCAAATTGTCTGTAGAGTGGAAAATTGTTTGGTACAGCAAAGAAGATTAGGAATTAAAACTGATAGCACACAGTCCCTACAAGGACAATCTCTACCTAGTGAGCTCTAGAAATAGAACCAGTTAACTAAATAACTGGGATGATGCTCAGTAATGCTACTCCAAGCATTTTTTAGGTGACACCATTCTCCAAAACATATCCTATTGGAGTCTGTATGTGTGAATGGCTACATTCCATAAAAAGTTAATGTTCTCTTCATAATATGGTGTCATATATATACTTTAGCTTAATTACCAAATATAAAAAGTATATAATTTTACTTAAAAATGAACCCAGAGGAAAAGAAGTGTTTGTGACTGAAAAGTGGTTGGAAAAGGTGGAAAAGGTGTATCTGCTTGCATTGTTTTATTTGTCCACTCAGCAGCTAGCATATATTATGCTTAAATGCCCAGTGGATATTTCATTGCCATATGCATTAGGAATAGACTTTGTATTTACTATTGAAAATAAATATTTGATTCCTTTGACCTTAAATCACATGATATTGGATGAAAACAATTGCACTTTTTTCCTTTTAAGTTTGTATTTAATCATTTCAGGGTACCTTGCAATAAGACAAATAGCTTCTTTTCTGCTCCATTTTCTCACTCTCTAATTTAATTAACTGCTAATTTAATATGTATTAATACTTTTTCAGAACAAATTCTCTGTACTTTTGGAGTGAGCTATATAGCTGAAGTATATTTTTCTCTCCTACTGTCCTGTTAGTGGGAACAGTCAACCTTAGGGGATGCAACAAAAGCAATAGACAAAGCTATACCAAATTTTGTTGTCTTTTTTTAAAAAAGATTTTTTTCCAAACCAAACAGATGTACAGTACTAGACACCACTGTTCAAACACCTAATGATACATGACTGGGGTCACCAAATTAAACATATTAAAAAAGTGAAGTACATTTGACAGAAATTACATTGGCTTACAAAAGTTTATTACATACAATCTGCATATTTTTGGGCCAGTAAGTGTCCCCTCCCCAGAGGACTTTTTAAAAAAACTGAAGAGAAAAAAACCTGATGAGTTATTGACCATGTCCCCAGCACTCCTCGAAGTGCTCCACAGGTATTTCTATGGGTCTTTGAGCATTAGCTTGGGTTACCAGTTTCTCCACAGACATAAAACTCCATCCCTGGGTGTCATCAAGCTAAAGCAAACAAACAACAACAACAACAAAGTCTGCAGTCTTCACCATGAGGCTGAAGGAACCACCAGTGCCAAAAGCAATGTTACAGAGGATGAGGAAGTAGAGAATGCATGTAAAGTGGATTGAGCACTTGTTACTTTTCCTCCTGAAATGAAAAGCAAAGAAATTAAAGAACAAACAACACAAACAATTCAGTACATTCAGTTAACAACAATTTGCTTCTATAATGCTTAGCAAAAGCCTAATTTTTAGGCACTGCATTACTTTGTGAGATCTGTTATGCCAAATCAGGCTTCCTACACACACATGAGGAAGTTATGGATTTTGTGATAGCAGTACAAAATCTCAAATTCTCTATCAGGCTACAGATAAATATCAGTCTGTAGATCTATCAGTCTACAAATAAACAGGAAATTCCAACAGGATATATGACTTTTATGCCTTAAACATTATGCTGCAAAAAGCATCTGGAGTCATAATCATGAATGTTTTTCCTGAAACAAGGCATGAAAACTAGCCCTTCATCATGATATTTGTCCAGAGGAGAAATGTAGTTAACTGAAGAAATAGAAGCTAGCCAGCATCAGGTACTTCATGACAATACATTAGTACTATAATAATACATTACAAGGTGAGAAGAAAACCAGTGGGCATGATCCTGTTGCCATTAACATACCCAACTAATTCCACTTGTGATGCTCTCAGGATCTGAGCTACCCTACCAGGTAGGATATCACAGGACGTTCATGGCACTGGGTGCCTATACTTAGGAAATTTAATTGAGTTTCTAATTTAAGTTTTTTATATGTTGGTTTCGGTGTATGAATAGAGTGTCCAACGTCCTGCTGTAATCAAGGAATATCTACTCAAGTGAATCAATGGGACTTATTCTGAAGCTAGCATATATAACAGGATTCAACTACCTAAACGCAGGCATCCAGTGCCATTTTAGCTGTGTTAGATGCTACACCTCCAGCTGGTGGTCCAGACTGATGTGGGTCTCCTGCAAGCCCTACATCATATCTGTCTGTTCTGTGCAAACATTTGGAATATCTTAAGACATCTCAGATGCCCTGAGGTGCCTGTGTCTAAATATTTGAATTCTATCCCCCTAGACGGTCAGCTGAATTGCTGTCTAGGCTCTACTGTCTGTATGGATTACATTTCAGCTCTCTATAATGGTATCTGAGACATCTAGTTCACTAGCGTAGACATTTACAGCTAAATTCTGTTGTCTAGGCATGGACATCTAATGGTATCTAAGACACCCTGGAGAGCCCTTCGAGCTTCCAGATAATACGCTAGACAGGCACAGGTCTCTTGTAAATCCTATCTTGTTTATCAGCCCCACATGGATATCTCAAATACTCTTGAGCATCTCAGATGGCACTAGATACCTATGACTAAATATGTGGGGGGTCATAATGATGTGAAATTCATGTCAGGCTAGGGTTAGGTGACAATATTTATGGGGCGTTTTATTTAACACAAATATTATGATCTAAATTCATTTAATTTTTTCCATTCTCTGGACTAAGAGTAATGAAAATACGGATAAAGCAAATGACTAATGACATCCTGAACCTTACTTTGAGAACCCATGTACTTCTGGTATCTTGCACTGCTGATAAGACATGCTTACTGTGCTTACTGTGGTAAATTGCACAACAATGATTTCATCGCTATGAGCACCTCTGTCTTGCTTTTGTTTAATGTCAATAACTGTTTTTGGCAACTGCACTATCTCGATTTAATGCTTGACTGTACTGGTAGAGTTGACGTCACTTGAATTAAAGGATAGACAGTGCTTTGTTCTTTTGTGTTTTCCTGGCATGTGAACCAGTATTTGACCAGTACACTTACCGTCTGCATAGATGTTAATAACACAGAAAAGAGATTTGGTCTCATGAGACTTAACAAGTGAGGGAGCTGATAGTTAAGTGTCCTTTCCACTGGTGTGTAATGGGTAGGCTTCTCCACAGCAAGCTTAAACTCTTCTATAGTGCCTTATATGTATTCTGGACTTTTTGTTGTGTTGTTGGCAAAGCAGGAAAAGGACAACAGATGCTTCCCAGAGGTCTGGGAGAGGAAAATAAATGTCTAGTCTTTACTAAGAAGCAATTACCCACTTAGGTTTGGCAATTTGTTGAAGGACTTTAAAACAATAACTGCAGTCATCAGATCAACACGGATCCATAGGTCACCCATAGGTTTGCTGCGTGTGATACCAGATTTAAGGTTCTCTGTGTGAGACTGGCCCTTGAGAGTACTCTTATTTAGCAAATACAAAGCCATTATCCTCTTGTGAGATCAATCATGTGTATTTTCATTTCCGAAATGTTCATAGAACTGAAGATTGTGATAAATGATTGAATAGCTACATCGTTGTGAGAACATTTTTTTCAAGTAGAGCATAATGATGTTAATTTTTTATTAGCATAGCTATAATCACCGCTCTTCCAAATATATGGGTAACCTTACCTGAAAAAGATGGAACTCTGATCTGGGGACTAGCAGTCCCATCCCCTCCTTCACTGACTGCACACACCTCAATAATATAGACACCAACATCAGGAAGGAGTACCACTGCAGAAGTTTTCTCTGTTTCTATGACTTGACTGTTGCTCTGGCCTTCTTGCCTAAATAACACCTATGGTCAGTAAAGGAGATCAAAAATCATAGTGGTCATTCAAGAGCTATACCAGACCTTTTGTGTAATGCAGTCATTGAAATAGTCACTGTTTCATGCTTTCATTAAAGATTTCTGGCTGTAACATTTCAATACTTTACTGCCTCCTACCTTTCTTTACTCCTTCCTATCCTGCAAAAAATGATTTCAAAATATTGTAGTAAAGTATATTAACAATTAATGGATGTGAAAGGACTTTGAACAGGATCAAGAGCAAGATGCAGCATTTGCCCTCTCCGGGTGTAGGTGTTGCACAAAAAACTTTCCAAGTAACAAACTTTCTTCAGATATGTATTCAGGGTTTCAACTTCATGTTCCCAAATTCATATGGATATTCAGACTTTCGGTTCCAGAATCCAGCTTCAAAAATAAAGAAAATGCCCTAAATAAATTCCTTACTGGCTTTACCTTAGCCAACTAAGCCAACTGAGAGTAGTTCAGGTCTATCTCTGCACCTCCTGTGAAGCTCAGTACATGCTTGTTCCAAGTGGGAGGAATGGAAGAGTGTACATTGCTGTCTTTTTGGTACTTCTGCATAAGAATCTCTGCTCACAGATAAAACTGAAAAGGTCAGAGCATTGTAAAAATTTAAAGCAGTCAACTGAACTTTTTCTGAATCTCAACTATTTTGATAAAGGTTAAAGTAGTTTCTGGTTTATTTGAATCAACTTCTACTTTTTTTATTTTATCAACTTTTACCTTTTCTTGATGATACTTCCTGTTATATCAGAGAGAATAACAGACTGTAGTCTGTTGAAATGATTATACATTTGCCTCAATATAAAAAAGTTCAATACTCATTAAGAAGACTGAAATCATTCTATTTTGAGTTAAAAGACTGCAGTAAACTCATCTTCTTTTTATGACTTTTTATTTAGGAGTTAATCTAGATTTAAGTCTTTAAAACTTCAAAACTTTAAATGCCAGATGTTACACTCACTGAATGTCACACCACCATAATCACAAAACAAACCTAAGTATTTGTTTTTCTGCTCCATAAAAATACTAATTTTAATGACATTTAGGATGCCACATTCTTCCACATTTCTCTAAATCCTGCTGCAAACACAGTTAAATTGAAGTGTTAGTAGGAATTTCACTACAGTCTGGTCTTATTAGTAGCCACTTCTAGGCCAGATATGATGAAGTGATCCCCTCAGAGGTCACTTAGTTTATAATTCAGTAGTTGAAAATCACAACAGAGAAAATATTGGGACATTTTGCTCTTTTCACTTTTATTTATTGCTTTTTCTGGTTAAAACTGATTGCAGAAAATCTGTATAGCATATTTTAGTTACACAGAAAAACAAGAACAGGGGAAAAGCAAACAAGGAAGAGGTAAAACTGTTTGGAAGGGAGGAAGGTGAGCAAGCAAGGGGAAATACTGACCTTGTATCCCATTACATCAGATTCATTCGCTAGAGGTCTGACTGGCTCCCATCCAAGAGACACGTGAGAGCCATCCTGTATCCACATAATATTGCTTGGTGCTTGGCTGGGAGCTGAAGAGAAAAAATAGCAACATGTACATAAATATACTTTTAGGTAGATTTTTTTTTTAAATGAAAGCAAAAATATTTCAATCTTCATTACATTTACAACTGGTTATGTTAGCAGGCTCCCATCTCTAGCTGGAGTTTGTTAAGGTATTTTTTTTGTACCATTACTGACATTTAACAGATACTCTACAGAGCTTATGAACTTGAACTCTCTTATCTCCTTTCTCTGTCAAAAATGCTCAGCTTTGTTTTCTAGGAAACTAAGCTTTGTTATGAATGCAAAGTCATATGAATTCAAGTCTAAACATCGAAGCAAAGCCATAAATCAAAACTATATGTGATTCCTGATTATTTTACACTTGCATTAATGGGAAACTCAAGAGGGCAGGAGTTGCTCCCTAACTTCTCCCTTTGAGCAAAGGTATTGAGACCACTTACGGGACTTCTTGGTTGCTGCACGCACAGCAGTACTCGGTGGTCCATATCCTGCAGCATTGTATGCCCTCACGGTTAGGTGATACAACGTGTTTCCTTCTAATCCTGTCAGCAGGATGGATGATTCATTTCCCTCAGTTTTGACTTTTTCTGCTGCTTCTTCCTGCTCCATGTCCTTCCAGTAACCAACCTGCCAACAAGGGAGCACATGGAGAATTAATCTAGGCGTTTGGGAAACTTACGCTTTACTTTTTATCCCATGACTGTTTTTTTACCTGTCCTGCCTGTTGTCTGATTATCAGTCAGGCTCTTTTAAGCACGTGGCAACTGTAATCTAACCTCAGATTCAAGCAACGATCACTGCTCCAAAAGGGAGAGATTCAGAATATTACTGAATTACCTAAAGCATGTTGAAATACTTGTGTACTGGCATGAAAAGTTGTGACTAGCAAAACAGAAGAACAGGGGATGAATGCTGACAGAAAGTCAAAAGTATTTCAGAGAATTCAAGGAGAGCTCATCCCCCTGCAGGTCATCAGAAACGTCTGCCCTTCACCCTGAAAAGGTCTGACTGAACCATTTAAGAAATGGTGTGAGCAGTATTCCCTTCCTGGCCCTGTATAAATCAGAGCTACAAGATTTCTTATCAGTGTAATGAATGGGAAATGACAAAACACCTAAAGTAATCTGGAAATGGACTGAACTAATCTTATCTGAAGAGAAAGAAGGAGGTGGATTCAGTTTTATTTACTTGGATATAAATAAGTTTCTAACAAATATAATTTTGATGGCATGCTTCGGCCCTTCCTTTTCACATATAAAGAGCCTAAATGACCTTTGGTGGTTCTTAGTCCACAATTTCTGATATCTGCACTGAGTTTATCATAATCTCCAAGAGGTTACCGCACTGAGCTAGGAATCTGACTAGCTTATTTTCTTCTGGTGCCTCAGGGACCAGGTGTTTGAAGGATGTGCTTGAAAAAAAGTACAGCCTCTTGCTAATGTGTTTAGGAGACCTACACAAGTGAGGTAATTCCCACGAGGCCCAATTTTCCCTTAACAGAAGATGTCGCTCATGTGTCATTTCAAGACCTGCGTTCAGCTTACCACTGTTCACGCTGAGATGTACTTGCATTTATCCCATATTTTGACCTTTTCTGTGAAGCTGGTTATTTCATAATACGTTATTCATATTATATATGGATAACTTTTCCTCTGAGAGAAAGGTCATAGGTAATACAGAACTCTTGAGAATGTATCCCAGAAAATGGTAAACCAAAAAACCCAAGGAGTTCATAGGAAAATACAGTGAGTACAGTGCTGACCTTTTATAATTGCGCCAGGGTTGCCATTTTTAAACAAAATAATTAAAAAGGCATGGCTGTAACAGTATAAATTTGAGGTCACATCTTCACTTGAATAAAGTGGCTTTGTTAACTTTGATGGAAGGCATATCAATTTATGACGAAAACACTTAATAATTAAAAATGCATTCTGTAAGTCTACCCTTTTAATTGTAAAATTAATGTAAATGTATCTTTTTTTGTGTGTTTGTGTTATCTCATGTCAAATGTTTTTTAGTTAATTATCAGCTCACGCAGGAACTGTAGCTGCAGTCACTAGCTGTGGAAATAGGTACGATTCACTGAAGTATTTCGTTGACTGTATGCTTGACTAACACCGGTGTTCTCTTTAGTAGCAGCTATTAACATATTTCTTGGAACAGAAGAAGAATCAACAACCATTTATTCACACAGCAGGACTGAACCTCCAATACTTACTGTCTGTTGGCAGTCAACTTATTTCATTTTACCTGTAATACAACAACACAGACTTGAAACTACACTGATGAGAGGCATTGCATGAATGACTAGTGAGAGAGAGTACATAACCTGCAGACTCTGCAGTCTAAGTAGCTAAAAATGATGGAGATCTAACAGAGAAGTTGTTAGAAAGGAAGAGTGACTTGCCCAAGGGTACGGAGGGTGACAGTGGCAGGAGTGGAAAGGCAACTGAAGTTGTGAAAACCCGATTCTAGGAATGCCAGGAAGCTGTAGGGAGCTCAACAGGCTCAATAGCCCCAGCTTTTGCACTGAAATTATTATTTTTTAATACAAATAAGTAGTGAAAACCTGATTTTCTACAACATTCCCAAAGTGTTGGTGTTAGGAGTAAATAGATACACAGATAGTAAAACCTTATGAGCATGGAAGAAAAGCTAGGGGCATAATGCAGCCTTTTTGATATTTTTATGTTTGTGGAAATGCTCTCCAGCATTACTTATATGGCATTATCAATGTGGAGACTAATTATGTTTTGTGTATGCTAAGCCTGCAAAAATAACCATGGCATGTTTCCTACCATTTCCGCTGCACCTCATGAGACAGGCATTCTCCCATGGCAAAGGGGCTTTCCGAGGGGATTAAATATACTGTATAAGCAGCAAAGGTATGAAATGCAATTTGGCTATGATTCTATTTCAGTTTCCCTGGTTTCAAAGTCCTTAAATGTTTGGTCTCTGCTTTTAAAATTCCCCTTAAGGTTTTGCAAGGTGAGTTTGGACTTTGATCTCAGAATATGCTCTTCTCTCAGTCTCTTCATGCACACATCCATTTGTTGATAGTGAAATAAACTAGAGCAAAAAGGGGTTATGACAAAAAAAGAAGTAAAATGATTATTGACTAAGGTCAGTGGTGGAGGAGCTTACTTCAGTTTGAACGGATGACAACATTGCTGATGTTTTAGAAGTGCTGGATACGATTCTTAATCCAAGGAGTTTGATCATTTAGACTTGGATGTGTCTTTTTTTTTAATCTTGCTTTTTTCTGTAGCCTTAATTTGCACACCTCAGAAGAGATTTACCCCACTTACAGTAGTTTTTCGTTAATTATACATTTGAATATTGATATAGCAAGAAGCATATGCCACAAAAAAGTAGCCCACATTTTAAAGATGAAAGAAAAAGGGGAAAAAAAAGCATTTTGTCCTTTTAATACTTCGTTTGTTTTGAAGTTTTAAAGTTTTGCTGTTCTTTCCATTGTTTTTCATTTAGCCAAAGAATAGCAGGTTTTGATATCTGGCTCCCAGAAACCCAGCGCTTTGTCCTGAAGAGAAAGCAATGGTGATACTTAAACAACTGACTACAGGAGATATAGGAACACTTACATGCAGCTTTTTGCTTTGTTTTGATCTTGAAGAAAAGAATTCTTAAAAGTAAGCCATCATGCTAAAAATATGTTTCCATCTCCAATTTTGTACTGCTAATAGATTTTTGCTGAAATTTTAGGATTAAAGGGTTCTTCAGCAGTATTCCTCTTTGTTTCCATATTGGTTTCTAGTGTGTGCATAATAGCTTTTTGGCATAAATTCATCTGATCTAATTGCAGGTCTCCTCTCTAAATTCAGTAGATCTTCTGTGGACCACAGAGAATTAAAACTCTGAATTAGACATATCAAGTAAGTGTCTAAATTAGGTAGAATAAATCTAAGTTTCTTGAATGAAAACACACAAGCTTTCCTTGGCTCTACATGATTCCAGGATTTGGACCTGCAATAACAACAGCAGACATTACATGTTCTGCCCGGTCTTTGATTTGGTTAGGTAGTACTGCTTCCAGGTGGGCTGACATGGCAAAATATATCAGACCTGCCATGGTCCTGCTCTCCTCCCCACAGCTGGCTGCATGGTCCTACCTCTTCCTTTTCAGTGATACTAGCATTTGTGTGATTGGAATCTGCCCAAAAATTAGTCCTTCTCTTTTCCTGGGTTCGTATGGGGAAGGATCATCTCCTTGAACTGTTGCACTGTCTGGTCATGCAAGTGTTAGCGTCAGCACAACAGCAATGGCAGAATTAAGCACTTGGGACAGGAGAAGAGGTTGAAAACACTTGGATGACCATGGGACTGTAGTGACACACTTACTTCCAAGATTCATCTAAGAATTTGATTAGTGAGTTTCACAGATATTCAAATTACACTTAACGTATAAATAATATAAATAATTTCTGTCCTTTTGAAATAGAAATTATTTCTATAAATGATTTCTGTCCTTTTGTCCAAAGCCCTGACTGAAATCCCATATGCAAGCCCTGGATTATTGCAGCATGAGATTTCTAGTGTAAAAAGGCAAATAGGGCAGCCTACAAAACTTCTAAGTTAAAGTTCTGGGGGCCTTTCCCACATACTGGTTTATTCCAGGAGGTAAAGGGAGTATACCCTTCCATTAGCACTGCCTGTGTGTTACACAGCTGCCCTGTCCCTCATGGCTTCATTTGGGGCCACATCTATTCTGTTCATTTCAGTGGGAAAGAGGTAACACTGAGAGCAGACAAAGTATGTGTGCAACATTCAGAAACCAGGACACTTGCCATTCACATGCAGCATACAAAAAATTGTTCGGCTGCTGTTTTTTGTATCGTCTCAGTGATAAGAGAGGATAAGAATAAGAGGTTCCTTCAGAATAAGAGGTTCCTGAAAAAGGTCAGTTAGCCTCAGTTCTTGCCTGCTACAAAAATGTTTGCAGACTGAAAAGAGGAAAGAAAACACTGTTCAGTACTCTTTCGTTCTATTTAAAGTAGCTTGCCTCCTCCTCTTTTCTCAGATACTTGCTTCTCCTTCATAGTCCTGCATAGAGATGGGACAAAGATTGACATTGTACCTCGATCTTGAGGAATATCATCAAGGATCTAATCATATTTCCTTATCAAAAGTCAATGATTAGCTAAGCTTCTGCTTTTAGGTAATAGAAAACTAATAATGTAACAGACGATGACACAGACTTTACAGAGTGCGTGGCTCTTCTTGAGGCCCTCATGAGAGATCTACCGCCTGATTCATACTGTCAGGATTTGGAAAGCAACCGGACTAGGTTCTTACGCTGTAAGAAAGGTTTACGGTCTTCAGGATTTTACAGGAGTTTGAATCTGCATATTAATAGCTTTGTAGGCTAAACTGACTCATAATTAAGGCTACCCCATTGTTATTTTCATATTTGGGAAAATTCATTCATTCTGAAAAAGAAGTCCAGTAAATTGGTGTTCAGGCTGGTGAAACACTAATTACTCTTTTTTCCTGTACTCTTTTACTCTTTTCCAGCCTTGGGAAGAGATATTCATATACTCTGTCATCTAAACTACTTCAAGATATATGCCACTAAATTAAAGGTATTACAGTGCCATGTAGACATAGTTTTCTGTTCCAATGTAAAAACACATGAAGTACATTTAAGGCACAGCAAAAACTCACTATCAAATATTTCTCTTTGAAAAGATAGAATAGGAGTCAAACAAGTCCAGTAATTCTCTCTGAAAGTGGTAATCAAGATTTTCTGATTTTTAAAAATTTTTTTGGCAAATTGATCTTTTAATTAGGTTTATTATCTCTTGGGGGAATTCCAGTGATAAAGACTTAAGTTTTATAATCTATACTTAAGTATTAGCCTTGGTTTTCCAGAAATGAACAAAGAAAATCAGCTTCAGAAATATCTGTTCTGGCCAGTAATCCTTTCCTTTTCCTACCAGAAGTGAAGGACAAAGAACATATTGCCAAAGACTGAAGTAGATTTTATAACCTTCAGGTTATGGATTCTAAACAGTAGGTACTAGCCACACACTGTATTTTTCTACCAAAGTTTACAGGCTACTTCTACTTTATCAAAGTGTAGCTGGCACATATTTAGTAAGGTCAGGAGGACAGCTGACAAACCTGAACTGAAGTCAGGAATAATATGTGCTTTGGAAGATGCAAATAAGTACAGCAAACCTTGCATAAAACTCATGTGACATAACAGTTTGCACTGCTTTTCTGGGATGACAATGTGAAGTTGGACACGTTACTTTGCCTTTCATTACTCCTTAGTACAAAGTGCAAACTGGGCTGGAATTGAAAATGGGTCACTGCTAACTTGTCCATATGTAGTAAATATTCTATCAATCACTTTTGTTGATTAGAGCACAAGCATTCAAAAAAACAGCCTCCCTTTACAAATACATCAGGAAATGTGAAGACCACATAAATGGCTGTCACCGCTGTAGTGACCACAGGCAGAATACAAATTGAGACATGAATACATAGCGGCTGAGTAATACTTACTGGTGAGATTATTTTGCATAGGGTTCAACAACTTGTGAGTTGAGGGAAATGTTTTACATGTGGTCCATAATTCCCACAATTTTCCACAATAGGGAAAAATATATAAAAAAGATAAATTATTAATCTTTTTTCAAAGCTGCTAGATTTTTGTTATCTATTTGCTGTTTGTGGATTAAGGGACCACTACAGGCTATCTTTTACAGCATACTATGTACAATAACACTTTCAAAATCCTTTTTTAAATTAAATTACAGAATCACAGAATCGTTCAGGTTGGAAGGGACCTCTGGAGATCATCTAGTCCAACCTCCCTGCTCAAGAAGGGACCTCTAGAGCATATTGCCCAGGATCACATCCAGACGGGTTTTGAATATCTCCAGCGAAGGAGACTCCACCACCTCTCTGGGCAACCTGTTCCAATGCTCTGTCACCCTCACAGGGAAGTTTTTTCCCAGGTTCAGATGGAACTTCCTGTGGTTCAGTTTCTGCCCGTTGCCTCTTGTCCTGTCACGGGGCACCACGGAGAAGAGGCTGGCCTCATCCTCTTGACACTCCCCCTTCAGATACTTGTACACATTGATGAGATCGCCTCTCAATCTTCTCTTCTCCAGGCTGAACAGGCCCAGCTCCCTCAGCCTTTCCTCATAGGAGAGATGCTCCAGTCCCCTCATCAGCTTTGTAGCCCTCCGCTGGACTCTCTCCAGGAGTGCCATGTCTCTCTTGTACTGGGGAGCCCAGAACTGGACACAGTCCTCCAGGTGAGGCCTCCCCAGGGCCGAGTAGAGGGGCAGGATCACCTCCCTCCACCTGCTGGCAACACTCTGCCTCATGCAGCCCAGGACACCATTGGCCTTCT
Organism: Struthio camelus; assembly: GCF_040807025.1. NCBI lineage: Eukaryota > Metazoa > Chordata > Aves > Struthioniformes > Struthionidae > Struthio > Struthio camelus. Next base: position 209,689,290 of record NC_090942.1, read on the forward strand.
TGGCCACAAGGGCACACTGCTGCCTCATGCTTAATTTGTTATCCACCAGCACTCCCAGGTCCTTCTCTGCAGAGCTGCTTTCCAGCAGGTCAACCCCCAGCCTGTCTTGGTGCATGGGATTATTCCTGCCTAGGTGCAGGACCCTGCACTTGCCTTTGTTGACCTTCAGGAGGTTCCTCTCCGCCCAGCTCTCCAGCCTCTCCAGGTCCCTCTGAAGGGCAGCACAGCCCTCTGGTGTCTCAGCCTCTCTCCCCAGTTTAGTATAATCAGCAAACTTGCTGAGGGTGCACTCTGTCCCTTCCTCCAGGTCATTGATGAATACATGGAACAAGACTGGGCCCAGCACTGACCCCTGGGGGACACCACTAGCCACAGGCCTCCAACTTGACTCTGCGCCATTCACCACAACCCTCTGAGCTCGGCCATCCAGCCAGTTCTCAATCCACCTCACTGTCCACTCATCCAGCCCACACTTCCTGAGCTTACCTAGGAGGATGGGATGGGAGACAGTGTCAAAAGCCTTGCTGAAGTCCAGGGAGACAACATCCACTGCTCTCCCCTCATCTCCCCAGCCAGTCACTCCATCAGAGAAGGCTAGCAGGTTGGGCAAGCAGGATTTCCCTTTGGTGAATCCATGCTGACTACTCCTGATCACCACCTTGTCCTCCACATGCTCTGTGACGACCTCCAGGAGGAGCTGTTCCACCACCTTTCCAGGGATGGAGGGGAGGCTGACAGGCCTGCAGTTTCCTGGCTCCTCCTTCTTGCCCTTTTGGAAGACTCGGGTGACATGGGCTTTCTTCCAGTCCTCAGGCACCTCTCCTGATCTCCAGGTCCTTTCCAAGATGATGGAGAGTGGCCTAGCGATAACATCCGCCAGCTCCGTCAGCACTCGTGGGTGCATCCCATCGGGGCCCATGGATTTGTGGATGTCAAGTTTGGACAAAAGATCTCTAACCTGATCCTCCTCAACCAAGGGAGAGTCTTCCTTTCTCCAGCCTTCCTCTCTTGTCTCCAGGGTCTGGAATTCCTGAGGGCTGGCCTTAGCAGTGAAGACTGAAACAAAGGCAGCGTTCAGTAACTCTGCCTTCTCTGTATCCTTTGTCACCAGAGCACCCGCCCCATTCAGCAGCGGGCCCACATTTTCCCTAGTCTTCCTTTTGCTCCTGATGTATTTGAAGGAGCCCTTCTTGTTGTCCTTGACATCCCTTGCCAGATTTAATTCCAAATGGGCCTTAGCCTTCCTTGTTGCATCGCTTCACACTCTGACAACGTCCCTGTATTCCTCCCAAGTGGCCTGTCCCCTTTTCCACATTCTGTACACTTCCTTCTTCTGTTGGAGTTTGGCCAGGAGTTCCTTGCTCATCCATGTAGGTCTCCTGCCCACTTTGCTCGAGTTCTTCCTCAGAGGGATGCACTGATCTTGAGCCTGGAGGAAGTGATGCTTGAATATTAACCAGCTTTCTTGGACCCCTCTTCCTTCTAGGGCCCTACCCCAGGAGATTCCCCTAAGTAGGTCCCTGAAGAGGCCAAAGTTTAGCTCTCCTGAAGTCCAGCGTTGCAATCCTACTCATTGCCCTGCTCCCTCCTCATAGGAGCCTGAACTCCACCATCTCATGGTCCCTGCAGCCAAGGCTGCCCCTAACCTTCACATCTCCAACGACCTGGGCTCCCAGACCCTTGACCACCATTCCCAGAGCTCTGAAGTCCCGTTTGATTGTTTCCAGTTTGCCTTTTGTGTCGTTAGCACCCACATGGAAGATCAGCAGAGGGTAGTAGTCCGACGCGTGGACAAGCCTTAGCAGTCTTTCCACAACATCTCTTATCCGAGCCCCTGGCAGGCAGAAAACCTCTCTGGACAAGAGGTCAGGTCGGCAGATAGGTGCCTCTGTCCCCTGCAGCAGGCAGTCACCCACAACAATCACTCGCCGCTTCTTCCGGGGGTTCCTGCATGGTACAGGGTCTGCCAGGCCAGTTGCCTCCCTTGGAGCCATGCCCAGCTCCTCCTCAGCTTGGAGGGCACTAAACTTGTTCTTCACAGGCAACTCTTGAGGAGGAGCAAGAGCCTTTCTCCTTCTACGAGAGGTCACCAGCTTCCAGCCCTCCTCAACAGTGTTATGATGCACCTTTACACACGGTGCTGAGCCCTCTGACAACTCCGCTGCAGTGGGGGCTGGGGACTCCTGGAGCTGCACAGCCTCTGAGAATGCCCTGTCAATCTCCTGCTCATCCTCTCGGATGCTACGCAGCCTACTAACCTCCTCCCATAACTCCTTTATCTGGTGACGCAACTGGTCAACCACAGCACACCTCACACAGGAGAGCTGACTGTCAGCCCAGGCCCCACGGAGAGGCCCCAGGCACTCCCTGCAGCCCGACACCTGCAGAGCTGCATCTGCTGTCTGAGGGTCTGTCTGGGTTGAGGCCTCAGACACAGCCAATGCAGCACCTCCAGCAGCTACTGGGGAATGTGCTCTATAGCATGTCATGACCATGCCCCGGGGAAGGACACACCACTGTGCAAAATGGAGAGGTGCCTTCTTTGCCTTCTGGCGCCCTTCTGCATGAACTGCTGCACAAACTGCTGCATATGTTCACTGCAACTGCTGCACAAACTGCTGCATATGTTCACTGCCTCTGTTGGCTGCACTCTGGGAGCTGCACCCTAGGCCTGGCTCTTATATAGGCCTCTGCCTAGCAGTGACTCACAAGGGTGCTTGACCCACCCAATCAGGAGCCACCTGAAACAAAAGCCCCAACTCCCTCTGAGCAGGGCAGCCCAGAGAGCTCGTTAGCAGCAGCCCCACCTAGCTAGAACTTCCCAGGAGAAGCTAAGTCAAGGTCCCCTGCAGGAGTCCTTGCCCAGCTCTCTCTTCCTGCTAGCAGCAAGCACCGTCTAGTTCCTCGGGGGTCCCCAGAAGGTCTCCACAACTTCCAACAAGGCCCACAAAAGGCCCAGGCAGAGCCCAGACACTGTTGTGCAAACTGCTGCGTCTGTTCGCTGCCTCTGTTGGCTGCGCTCAGTGTTCATAGAAACTAAAGAAAGTGAATCATGATGGATAGCACAAAGCTGCCCCATATTTTGTTTTGTTTTGTTTTGTTTTTTTAGCTCCTGGAACTTGCTGTACAGAGTCCTTCCTTTTTGCGCTATGGGAAAGATTTAAGAAGAAACTGTCAGTACGTTAGCAAAGTTGGGCCAATAGTGAGGACTCAGTGTTTCTAAATGAATTCTGTAATTCACTGACCCACTATGCTGATTCTGTAAGTGATTATTTGATTTTTGCTGAAATCCTTCCCAAATGGAACTGAAAAGATCTGGCCATACTGTCCTTGGACTGCAATGTGTCCTGTGGGAGAGCAGCATAAGGCTCATTTTCTTTTACTGTTCTGTTTACTGAGTGAGGGTTGCTCTGGATCATAATTATGCCTAAGAATCAGGACAAAGAAGAGCAAAATCTACTCTCTGAAGTCTCTTCTGTCATAAAGTGGACAAAGAAATTTTGGCTAGGTCAACAAAGAGGGAAAAGTCAAGGAAAAAAAAAAACAATAAAAAGCAGCAGCCTAAGAAGAGGACCCTAATTCCCTCTTGGGGAAAGGCAGCAGGGAGCAGGGAAGTATTTTTACATTTTATTTTTGTATTCTGTCAGTTATATATCCCTGAATTGAAATATTTACTTTGTAATCATCATGCTAGCCTAAACTTGATGCACAATGAGGAGCCAAAATATTAATAAGGTTCAATATTAATAACTACTGCTATATCAATGACAATTGCCAGCTTCATCCATAAGAAGTCCATGAGAGCAGATGAGTGTTACTGCTGGAGGTAGAGTATGCTGCACGCCAGAGGCCCAAACACTTTCCAAGACAGGACGGCTATGTCTGATAGGAAGAGAGTCCACTGAACTATCTGCCACAGTCATCTTTCATGAGGGTGAACCTATTGAGCTAAGGAAGATGTTACGTGACAAGCAGATAAATACAAAACATATTAAAATTATATTAAAAATATATTTCTAGAGAAATTATTTTCATCTGAGAAAGAAAATCCATTTTTTAGTTTTAAAGGATGTAAGGCAAATCTAACAGAACATTTTAAGAATCAATGAGACCGATGGAATGAGGATATCAGTGAAAATAGCAGGTATCGTTTAAGAGATGTAAAGATACCTGAAGGGGTGCAACAAAAAAGCCATCTTTCTGCAGTGAAAAAGACAGCGTGCAGTGAGCAAGTTATTTCAGAGGATAAAAGTCTGGCTTGGAAATTGAAGACAAAACTTAGTAGCAAGTGAAATGCTTCAGAATGGAGAGGGATAACACTTGCAGGGTGAACATCATTTCTATTGGAAATAATCTTGTTCTCTTTATATATAGCCATTCTAAAGGGAAAGCCATTAGATATCACCTTTACTGGATGAAGCAAGCCATGTGCAAAGAGATAAAAACACATTTAATGTAAAGGATAGAGTGTGGCTAAAGCACTATGAGAAAGAACTGAGAAAGGGTTTGCAGAATTCAGCATGGAGAAGGAGACCAGGGACAACTTAGGAAAGAGACCAGAACAACTGAGAGACCTGAGGGGACAGATCATGCTCACAGACTGCCAGGACTTCACTGGAGAGCAGTACAGAAACATCCAAGTGTCAAGGAGCTAAAGTAGATCAAGTTAAAAAAAAAAAAAAAGCTAACTGAGTATGTCTAAACTGTGGGGTAAAAGTGCTGTCCTGCTTACATCTGTTCAGTGGAGCATCTGCTGAAGAGATCTGTGGCCTGTATTCCACCTGCGCACTGATGTTTCCTCCCAAAGGCCACTGGTGATGGCAGCAAGCAGCCAGGTCTTGCCTGCATGTGCTGCTTGGGGACAGCACTGTGCACTAGTAGGTCACAAGATTTAAAGGTAGCCCACAGGACTGTTTAAACTATAGAGATTAAACTATAGACCAAGAGACTCTCTCTGAGTTTTACAGTATGATGTAGGCAGTGCCATCTTGGCACTAAGTCTACATGGTTGGACATGATCATTAAATGCAGCAATAAAGGCAGAGGTGCTGCAGCGCTGTGCTTTCTACTGCACTATAACCCTGCTCTAAAGAAATTTTTTGGGGAAGATAAATATAATAGTCCTGGGATACTTTTAGGAAATGCTGAAATTAAGTGTGATTTCATGACCATTAAAAAAAGATAAAAAAAACCCCCTAAATTTATTAAGAGTTAACATTCTATTTATGTAAATTTAGCTAAACAGTTGAAAAATTTCTTTCTCTGTGTTAAGAAAAATATGTTAAGAAAAACATGTTTTGTCCATCTAGGATTTTCTCTGGTAAGAGAAAGTAAAAAAAAAATATCTAAGCATTGGGATCATGACTTAGAGGAAGGAAACTCGAAGAATGGTTGAAGAGGATGCAAGAGGTAAGTCCTCATTGACAAAGTCAGAGTCAAAATCTTTTACCTGAAGTACTTACTTCTTGCCTCTCAACCTGATCCAGACCATGGAAAACAAGTTAAGTTTAAGTAGTCCTCACCACTGAAGTGAGGACTATGTTAGGGCATTATAGTGTCAGAGGCTATCTTTCTTGAAAGTGGAAAAAAAACCCAACCCAACCCCTTTGTTCAGGCTGGAAGTACTGCTCCTGGAATATAGCTCCTGCAATTAATTTTCTACAGAATTTTTGAATTGAGAATATAACTTAAATATGGACATAAGCCAGAGATGAGCAGAAATCCACATTACTTAGTCAACATTGGCTCTATCACGCTTTCACTAAACATTAATAGCAAGAGAATATAAGGGATTTAAAAATTATAGCCCTTAGTGTTTTCCTTGATAATAGTTCTTTTAGGACTTTCTGGAAAGGAATATAATTTTCTTTAAGCGCTAAAATAAAAATAAACACTGTGTAAACACTGAGTTTAGAAATCTCTGTTAAACAGTAGTAACCTACACTGGAACATTTTTCTGGGGAAAGCCTAGACAGTGTTTGATATCAGTAATGTTAATAATCACTTTAATGCAACTCAGTCTTGGCTTCATCTTATTTGGCTTCAGGCATCCCTAACATTGGTATCTGCCTCAGACGTACTTATTTAGCCTCTTTTCATAGTTATTGCAGAGAAACAGGACAGAATCATCGCACTTTACAGGATTAACGCAGGTCACATAACCTGCCTCCCAAAATCAGCCTCTCTACTGACTGTAAATTGAGGTAGCATGAGAGGCAGGACAGGTCAGGATGTGTTACTGTAGCCCAGGGTTGGTCCTAGATGTGATATCCTTGTGGCGGTATGGACTGTAAACTGAATGCAAAACTGTAACTGGATCCAGTAGGAAGGTCCATTGCCAAGTCTGTCTCAAAGTGGAGCTTTGTTTGCTGACGGTGCCCTGCTGCTTCCCCTCCTCACATACAACTTTTATGATCTGCCCAGCAGATGTCCCCAGGTCACTGCTGGATGATGGCACATGGACGGCAGAGGCTGTTTTGTCTCTGAATGTTGATAGCTCTCAGTAAATAACAAGTTTGAACTGGTCACTTAGAGATGGAAGCAGTCGATACCTAATCTTCCCCAGCCTGCGAAAGAGGCATGCTGGGTCACTTGCAGTTCTTTCAGCTCTTTTCGAAGTGTCAAAGAGACATTATGAGAACTAGCACTGAATGATTTTAAAGCACAAATAAGTAGAAGAAGATGTGTCAGTGCTACAGCTGTGACCATCGCTCTACAGCTAGTCGTGTGTACGCTCAAATGAGCGTAATTTCTATTCAAGCTTCACTACGCCGCATGTTAGCAGAATGCAACGTTAGCAAAAGTAACAACATTTCTCATTACAATATTCTGTGTTCATACCTCAAATCCCTGTGGTCTTCCTAGACTTTCTTTAATATGTTTCCACGCAACAAGAATCTCTGATACAGATAAACTCGTGGCTTTGACATCGATGGGAGCAGCGCTGGGTTCTGTATTAAGAAAAATTGAAACAATAAACCTCTACTGTAACAACTTGCATTTATCAAAAGCACTCCATCTGAAACTGCCATTTATTTCCTTTATTCTACCTTAAACTCACAAGAAGGTATGACACTTATAGGGAACACGAAAAACTGAACAAGATGAAAAGATTATTATTATTATATTTCTTTGTTTCTGTCATGCCACATCAATTCCTTATCACTGATGACAGGCCTAGCAAACTATGACAGAATCCCCTGTCTATGTCCCTCCTGATTTGTTTTGGAAAATCTTTAATATTTGTAAATGACCCCCCCTTCACTCCATTTCTCCAGCTTTCATGCCCCTGAATCAGCTTAACTTCAGAAGTAAATGGAGCATTCATTCTCTTCCTGGCTTTTTAGTGCCATTTTGTCAGCTCAAAATGAACAATACATAGCTAGGATGCTCAGTGAACTTTATAACAAATAAAATTTTACCAAATAAGAAGTGATACCCAGAGTTGTAGTGAAATGTTAAGTAAAAGAACTTTTGAGGACTATGTTGCTATGCTGTCCATAAACAAACCTTGAAGCAATAGGTACCAGTATTTGGGACATGCAATCTTCTCTCTGCTGTTGAAGCATTTACCTTTCTAGGCCTGGGATGCATAATGTTCAAGAGAAGAGATTAACACCTATAATATGTATCCCAGAATCACAGAATCACAGAATGATTGAGGTTGGAAGGGACCTCTGGAGATCATCTAGGCCAACCTCCCTGTTCAAGCAGGGTCCTCTAGAGCGTATTGCCCAGGATCACATCCAGACGGGTTTTGAATATCTCCAGCGAAGGAGACTCCACAACCTCTTTGTGCAGCCTGTTCCAGTGCTCAGTCACTCTCACAGTAAAGAAGTTTTTCCTCATGTACCTGTAGCTGTGTTGTTAGCAGCAGCCCTACATTTATGTTTCCATTATGATGCTCTTTCTAATGCATTTTGCAGTCCTGGTCTCCTGATTTTCTGAAGTAGAGGACCCAAAGGCAGGCAGGCGCCAGGGCTCCCCCCCTGCCCTCAGGCCTGGGCTGCTTCCCTCCATGTACCTGGGATGCAGCCCAGGTCCACACCTGAGGACTGGGAAGCAGGATGCTTTATGTACCACGCCTGCCCCATGGCTGCCACAGGCACATTTTCACTTTGATATCAGCAAATACTTCATAGGAAGTCCAACTCTTTCCAGGGTTTGGGAAGTTGTCTGGGTAAGTACACACACAATGCTGCTAGGACAGGTTGCATACCCATTACATACCCCAAATCTGTATCGTCATTTAGTGCATTGGGAAGGAAGAGCATCCAAAAATTTTCAGACATCACATTGAGACATGAATTAAGGAAATATCTTCTGCTTTATTACCTAAATATTACTGGAAATTTGTTCAAGGAATCTATGACATAGAGATGAGGCTTGGACACCGATGACAAAGCACGCAGCAGCAGCATTTCACTACCATCCTGGCTTTGTTTATTTGCTCAGCAAATAAGTGAATTCACATACCACTGCAGTAGCAGAGCCTGCAGTTTCTTCCTTGGCCTAGTGCTCCTCATTACATTTCTAATGTGTTGATCTGCTCTTGAAGGGCAGATAAAGGTCCTGGCTCTTATCATATAGGGAGGCACATCAAAGAGCTTTTCAAAAATGTTTTTTGGGGGGCTCTTTTAATAGGATTACAGAAAAGGAGTTTCCTTATGTAACAGTCTTGACTTATTAGCTACCCACCTCTCTCTGATCATATTGCACGGACTGTTCTGGCACAAGGCCCTGTACTTTTTCCTGACATGGCTTGTAGAGATTTTTTTGTCCTTTTTGATGTTGAATTTTCAATGTTTGTTGCTCTTTTTGATCTTCTTTTTTATTTACTTCTAAAGAAAAGAAGCATTTCTGATGTGATGCAAAATGGTAGTCATCCATGATGTGTAATACTAAGTATAAAATTTATATGGATCTTTTCAGGTAACAAATAAGAAAAAAGTATTCTCTAGAAATAACTGAATCTTCTGAATTCAATAATGAAAGAATTGTGCTACAAAGAAATATATTCCTCATAATATGCTTTTCTGTTCAATAAGTATACCCTGCTTTCCATTTTATGTGCTACTAAGATTTGTGCAGCAAAAGCTATTTTCTAGTTTTTGTATTATTGAAGCAATTACCTTGTTGTCAGAAAAGATTGCAGTGGGATAAATAATTTGTGATGTACACAAAATGTTGGTTGGCAGCCTTTACATTTTCTATAAACGTAGAAATCATTTTCTCTTCATAGCATTCACTAGAGGTCATTTATATATTGCTCAGAACAGAAACAAAGAGTATTTTCTGATATTTTTAAAAATAAGTTGTTTTCAACAGATGGAATAGAACTAAGTTTTTTTTTTTTTAATGTGAAACAAATGCAGTTCTTACATATCCAGCAATTATTCACTGCAATTTCACTAATATTAGACACTAAGACGGTAAGTATTCAGTAAAAGAACAGAAATGATATTTTTAGGAATAAGGTATATTATGACTCTGAAAGTTTATGGGGATGAAATGGCATTTTTTATTGATTCAGATAGGATGAGGACCATATAATTTCTGGTCCATGGCTCACTACAATGTCATGCTTTATTCTGTGTGTCTAGAACTGATGATAAATTTGACAGGTTCATTAGGTTTTTCCATAATGGTTGCTGGTGTTATAATCATATTCCTTTATTAATATCTTAGCATTATGTTAAATCTATTGGTATCTTCATGAGGTCATGCTGATGGAAAAAAGTCTTTAATGATCCCTTTAATACTGCCTGATAGACTTAAAGATACAGCGTAGTAAGTTTTCAGAAGGCTCTGTGCAACATCCACAAAACATTTTTCATATGCCAAAATCATACCTGAAGGAAATATGTTCAATCTGCAACACTCAGGGATGGCTACAACATAACAAAGCAAGGAATTACACTAATTGCATTGATCTGGCATTCAGAGAGGGAATCCTGAATTTTGATACTGGCAGATAAGAGAAAGTAAAGTTAGTTAATAGCTTTCATTACAATCCTAATGCTGCATTTACTGCTGCAAACTTGCCTGTTTTCTCACATAATCATCCTTAAAGATATCCATGTCATAAAAGCAAGCCCAACACCTCTTTATGTTCAGAGAATGATATTTTAACTCTCCTATGGAAAGGAGCCTTAGTTAGCATCCCTTGTCCAATCACTTAAGATCCAGTTGCTTCCAATTTTGACTCAAGAGAGGATTTTTTATACACTTCCCTGATTCAAAATCTGAGCTCTTACCTGAACCTACGAACCTCAGCCTTATTAGATAGTTGCCTTATTACTCCAGGCAGTTCCACATAGTCAATACTTTAGCATAGCTAATATTTTTAGCAAGGAGCAATGACCGAAATAATTCCTTTCTATGGAAAAATCCACAAAGGGATTCTTACAGAAAGGAAATCATAAGGAGAATTCTCTCTTGTGTAATTAATTATCAACATCCTATAGGTAAAGAAGGCAATATCATTTACTCCCTTGCTGGAAATAGCCACAGGGACTATCTTCCAAATCTGGAAAACTGATTCAGAAACCTCAGTAAACTCTTTTCATCCCTAAGAAAAACCAAGGGAGACTATGCTCAGCTCTGCTCCTCGGACATGGACTGGCTGACATAGCCCTGATTTGGGGACCCCACTAGATTTGCAGTATCATGACTGCCTATAGTATAAGACAGCCTCCAGAATCTTGACTACAGAGGCAAAAAGATGTCTTCAGAAAAGGTTTTACACCCTAATACTAGGATTATAAAGACTGCTTTCCTAAACACCAAAAATGAGTTGACTGACCATTTCCTGGATGGCCCTTGGGCTTTACTTAAGCCCCTTCTGTTTTCACCTTCTGTCTCATCAACGTCTTTGCAGAGGACTATAAAACAGAGAAAAAGCAGATAGTCTCATAAAAATGTGAGAACTCCTATTTCTATCAAAGATGGAGATGTATAAATGAAGTTCTCCTTTTAGGAGTGGATCTAGGTTCTTGGGCCATGTCTACATGGCTAAATAAAAGAGAGCCACAGACTTGGCCAAGAGACCAAGTGGTTAGCTAACCTCCAGTAGCGCAGCCCACTGAAGTGGCATTTTTCTAGTATAATACTTGGGGAAAGTGCTCCATGTCCTGAGCTGTGATCTTTGAGCAAGTGGCCTGCCTGAAGGTGCATGTAAATATGCCATTATTAGCCAGATAGTGCTTCTCAAGTCTATTCCAGTGACGCCTCTCTCTCTTGGGCTCTCTCTCTCTGTGTACTCCTTCCTGTGGCTCGCCCTTCTCCATGAAATAACCTGGCAATATTGCACAACAGAGTGCCACATGGGAAAAGGAGCTGCTGTATTCCCATACAGGTTTTAACAACCTACAAACAGCTCCCTCACCTTGGTGAGTGATTGGAAATTGGACATGCAGCTGGCAGAATTCAGGCTTTGTTCGATTAAAAGTGCTGAGCAGTGTTGCCATCTTCATGAATATAAATGATACCTTTGTAAAAAGTGACATGGCAGCTGGAATTATCCACATAACATGAGAAGGGGATGTGCCTATAATATTGATTACACAGCCGACTGCCCATTGGGGTTAGTGGCATTAATCAAAGGAAAGCTTAATAAACTCTTTCATATCAGGGTTATGATTTCATTCTTTAAAAGTTCAATGAAGACAGCTGCAGCTGAACTTTCAGATCTAATTCAGATGGATCAGCTGATAAAAGCAGGACATAATCCACTGTAGCTTACAACAAATATACCAATTTATTAATCTTCAGGTTCACCTAAATACCAAGCAGCTCAGCTTTAGCTATGAAATGATCTACAGAATTTCGCTTTATGAATGTAAGACTTAAATTTGATACATGGCGGCTATATTTAGAAGTGTATAATTGCATATTTTTTCTTCTGAAGGAAAAGGAATATTTATTTATTTAAATAAGAGCTCAAGATGAAAATAAGAGCTCAAGATGAAAAGCTAGGGGAGCTGGACCTAACCAGAAAAACATTTCAGCCTACACTGTCTCGTTTAATATCACATGACTCACTAGCTAGCCTAATGCATAACTCCTTAAAATTATGAAGAAACAAAACACTGAAGGTTGCTATGTGGCCCTTCTCCCTTCAGGTAACTGAGATCTTTGGTTCTCCATGGGTTGAATGAGTTAGTTCAAATCCATACAAAACAAGAGCAAAAAGTCTGCGCAATATCATTACATCTTGTATGTATTATAGAAGCACATCTGGGGTCCCTTAGGAGGTTTTAAACATGCAGGAAAACTCAGAGTCCTCAGGCTTTACCTTGTATTGCTCAGGGCTCTCTTTTTCACATCTACAAGTTTTTCATAGTATTCACTATTTATCAAAATTATAAAACTGTCATTTCTGTGAAGGTAATTTCTTCATGTGCCTAAAGCAGAAGTTAGGTACCTAACAACATGTTCTGTGTCTCCCACTGTGGCAGTCCTGTTAAAAATGCCCTTATAAAAGACCTAGCTCATCTTGAAACCACTTTCTCTCAGAAGCTTGATTCTTTTTCCTTTTATTTTTTCACCTGTTTCTAGGCTTATCTTTCCTTGTTGCTGGAATATGTCTACTGTGACCTTCTGTTCTATCTTCTTTTTGCGGATAATTGTACATCTTTGGTTCTTTTTTGCATCTTCTTTGCATCCTGCTTCCCCCTTCGGAACTGATCCTGGTTCTCTTATCATCTCTTTCATCACTAAGATCTTTTGCTTACTTTCTTCCCCATCGTTTCTCAGTTCCTCAAACTTTTTTATTTTATTAAACAGTTTTTTCCACAGGGTTACATCTGCTTTTTTGTCTCCCCTGGTTACCCCACTAGTCTTGTAGGACCTCTTTCAGAAGACCTATATTATCTTTTTCCCTCTGCTTCTCCACTCTATTTTCTACTCCCTCTTCACATTGCGTTTCCTCTTTCACTCTTGCATAGTGTCTTCCACAAGCTCTACCCAGGTGATATTTCACACAAACTCAAAAAGTCAGTGAAGGAGAATAAATGCTCTACATCTATAACCAGCCAGATTTTTGCCCTCTTCTACTTTGGTTCATCACCTTCATTGATCCCTCAGTAACCATCAATGTCTTATCTTCTGAGTATCTGACTTAGAGGTTTTTACTTGTGTTTGCTGAGATTCTGGTGTTTTTTTAAACCTTTGGCCTCAGTCAGAGCCACTGTTATGTAATCATATATCAGTCAGAAGGGAACATCTTACTCAATACCATGAGCGAGGCTGCTTGGCCAGGCACGACTCAGAGCCACCACAAATGGACTCTCAGTGTCTGATCAGAGAGCACAAAACATGCAGTCACAGACAACTAGAAAAGACAGACACATGCTTTCATTCCTAATAGATGTGAAATTCCTTCCTTATCCAGGATCTGTCCCATGCAAACTCTTGATTTTTCCTGTGTGCTGAGCAGAGGCAACAGGATTTAGGCAATAAACTTCCTTAGATAAATTCCCTTAGATCCTAGAGCCTTAGGATCATAATATATTGTACTATCAATCTTTATTTAATATCACCTTTTCAATAGAAATCCTTGAGAAAATGTGCCTTTAGTTGTTTTGCTCTTAAAGTGTGCAAGTCCATGCCTCTTTCAAAACCAGTTCTTCTTTTTTTTTCCTTAGAAAGCTGAAACATCTTTGTCCTCAGTCTCTGCACTGCCCAAAATTTAGCTGTAATAAACTATTTCATTGTTCCCTTAAATTTTGAGTATAGCACCTTGAGTTACTCTTGAGAAAAGCTTTTTATAAATTAATTTTACAGTGTATTGTCACAGCTTATCATTCTTTTTTCCTCATGTGTAAGTTTAAGAAAGCGTTTAACCCCATAGAATTCCACTTACCGAAGGAAAGGCTAATGTACAGACATATGCAGAAACTGGATTAGCAAAGCTATAATGGGTAGGTACTCTCAAATAACTGAATTTTAATCAGAAAAGTTGGTTTCTAGAGGTATCCTCTATAACCTTGGGAAGAAAGTTCATTTTAATAATTCTATTTAGATTATTTGCAAAGTTCATATTTTAAAAGAAAAGCTAGAAAAAAGGATTCATATATTACTGATTATTCCACTTCCAGTTTTACCCAAAAAACCATCAGAAGACTACTTATTAGAATTCAGTGTTCAGCTTCTGCTAAGACAGCTTTTGCAATTCCAAGAAAAAAGAAATTACAAACAAGAAATAAATTTATTATCCATTAAGGTTTTTTGCCTCCTTTCTCTTGAACGACTCTCTTTTTTATTAAACTTCCTGGTCAAAGAATAAAACCATTAAATCATAAAAACATCATCATCAGTATCACAGAATTGTCTATTAAGGAACAGGGAAGTGGAATGGAAATGATAAAAATGTCCAAGTTGTACTGGGCATTTTTTACATTTTAAAATATAATTATTTTTATAATGATATGAATACTTGATAATACTGATCTAAATAGTGGAGCACAAACAGATTACTGGAACTGCTTTTAGCAGAAACAGCATTTCACCTAAAATTATTGGGAAGGAGTAGGTTATCCATGCTACACCGAGTCTCCAAAACTACACATTGCTAATACAGAAAAACATTTAATGTTTTACAGCTTCACAGGAAATACTGTCATTTTCATACTATACTTTTGTAGTGATAATATAAAATTCCTCCATACAGTGAAGTACTTGGCTTCCAACAATATAGCTGCTCAAAATATTTCTGGGGATAATATTTGCCTCCCTTTTTGTGTGTATGGAAATTTCCATACACTGGCTCCCGTCAATAGAGAACAACTTATTTTTCTAGTAAATATTAGCCTTTTCTCGGAAAATGCAGTTGGGAGTTATATAAAGTTGAGTTGGTAGCAATTTTCCAGAAATATTTTCCATTTGTGTTTCTGAACTACTCGTATAATTCATATTAAATATTTGGCCACTAATGTAAATTCATAACTTTCTATGCTAATAAAAGAAAAAAGAAAATGCTGGAAAAACATAAATAAAAATAAGAACAAAATTGCATTCTGTGAACTTTTGGTATCCATTAACCAGAAAATAAACATTTATAAGTGAGTTATGTAATCTTTGGGTTGTTGTGGGTTTAACTCATGAAAAAAAAAGCAGCATGAACTTCACACACAATACAAAACATCAGCCTTCCTTTGCTCATTTTTTGACCAGCCCAGCTTACAGTTAAGGCTACAGACTTCATATTAGGCATGAAGCTCCTTTAGAAGAGTTTTTTTTTATTAGAACTGACGTGGCTTGATTTCTCCTCCTAAATTTTTGACGCTTGCTGGCCAAGCTTTGGCAAGTTAGTTCACCTTCTTCTTTACACAATAGCATTAATGGTACAACTTCTGCAAAGAATTTGAAATCTATGACTGAAGTTACATGGTATAATAGGACATATTATGTAAAAATAGCTATGGATAGATACAACATGCAAGTGATTTTTACTATATGTTGAACTAACCTCCTTCGGCTGAGCAGATGACCACAATAGGGCTGAATGGACCATCTCCTTTGTTATTGTAAACGCCAACTTTCACCTCAAAAGGAGTCAGAGGTGGCACACTTTCATCTCTGTAGATGAACTTTGAGGCATCTGAAGATGTCACCATTTTTTCCTTCCAACCTCGTGTTCCATTGGGTCTGAAAGCTACAATATATCCAAATCCTTCTCCATTCTGAAACTCTTCTGATACTGGCTAAAATAGCAAGTTCAAATAATGATCAGATGTGGTCTTACTCATTTAGAAAGCAATTGCTTAGTAACTGAATATAAGCTGGCTGCTTGTGTCTGGGTGATCCCTTCCAGTTGCCTTATAGGATTTTATTTATTATGCTTGGTAACACCAAGGGACAATTGTTTCTGAAGAGGAACCTAGGAAGGGCATTTTTTCAGGTAGTTCTCATAGTTAGATTGCTGCCTCAGGAGTGAATAAGCTCTTGGACTCAGAGAGATATTGCTTCTGTGCTTCCCATATTTGGATTAATGCTTTAACCAGTGGCCTATTAGTTGAATAGCTACTTTCAATTGCCTTGTTAAAAATCAACAACATCTTATTAAGGCCTCAATCATAAATATATGATGTGAGTGAGACTGACTACAATGGTATCCTTTTGGGATTTAGGTGCCCCTCCACCTAATTTCTGTATCCAAATGGGCTGTCAAGTGCTAATGATTTATGTCAAGGGTTCTGCTTGAGACTTAGGGATATAATGTAATAAAACTAGCTATTCTAACTCTCAAACTGAAAGTCCTGTGGAGAAAAAAAATCTCGTTTGCCTTGCTTATACCAGAAGAGCTTTGAAATTAGCCACTTGAATTGGGACATACATGTTGTAAGCAGGCAGACAGCAAAGGCACTTAGGTGCACTGCAATTTCTAAATCTTATATGTCCAGATCAAGGAATGTAATTATTCGTGCTAATTTACTGCCTATATTTCTTAAAAGTTCAATGGCTTAGGTTAGGTATTAGGTTAAGTTTAACAGCTGTCAGCATATAAAGCCCAAGGGAAATGCCACAGCAAAGGTGTCCAAACACCACACCTTGAAGGGTCTATCTTAGATCTGCAGCTAATGAGCACGTGAGTCAGAGCAGAGGCACAGGAGACAGAGTCATCTCCCCCTCCACACTGTAAGTATCTCATTACCAGGCATCTCCCTACACCAAGTGAGACTGTTTTTTACCTGGCCTTCTGAAGCTGCGCGCTGTGGATTCAAGAAAGAAAAATTCATGGCTCCAAAGGCAGAAGAGGCAGAAAAGAGACAGGCTTTGTAGCCTAGTGATTTGAGTTGGAATGGAGGTGCCTTGCTACGCTTTACAGTGCTTTTGGATTTTGCAGTAGACAGTCACCATCAAAAAGAAAATAAATAAATGAGAAATGGAAGAACCTTGGGATTTCACTGCAAACCTGAAATGCATGATCTGTGAATCAACATTAGGTGATTACAATTTTGTTTGAACTGGCTGAGTATAATTCTGCCTGCACAAATTAGTCTTTTTCTGAATTACTCCCAGATACCCATATACCATCTCAGTATCTCTTCAGTCTTCTAAGTACTTTGTTGAATTCCTATTCTCTATGTAAGTCCAATTTAGACTTTTGGATCCTGCAAAAGCAGAGATTCACTTGTGCTGGAGCTAGGCTAACTTATATTGTGATTGTGCCTTACGGAAATCCAGTGACTTTACCAGAGAGCACAGCAGTGTAGCTAGCCCAGCAGTCTGTAGTAAGTTGCTGATGACACTCACAGTGCATTATCCAGCATGCCAAGATTAGTTCTTTAGCAGAAAATTGAACATTTATTTCTAATTATATAATTTTTGTGTGCTTTGCTTTGTCTTTTACATTTATCTCCAATTTCTGGAAGAAAGATAGTGACTATAATTAGAAATGGTAGAAAACTTTCAAACAATTGAAACTATAAATATATCCATTTCATTTATGATTGAAATAAATGAAATAACTTGATGGATTTGTTTTCTTAATTTGATTAATGACTTTATGTAATTTAAGAGATGTGAAACAACACAGTATGCTGAAATTAATAATGTCAGGAAGAACTAGGTGTTGATGGAAACAATAAGTTAATCAGAAACAAGGGCAATGAGTGACATCTTGTGCATTATTGGCAGTTTGTATTCTTTAGCTTAAGATGAAGAAGCCGAATTGTAGTCCATGGAAAGAAATTCAAGGTATACTAAGAGTTATATTGCAGCAATTATTATTTCTTAACTGTTTGCTGTATCTACACTGCAGGATGGGTCACCTTGAATGTGTACTGTTCCTTTGCATCTCTGGTTTCTTTTGGAAGAAGACTTGGACCATTGGCAGGGAGAAGGATATTACATACCTCAGTAGTGTCCCAGTCCAGACACTTGGGGAACACTATAAGCACACTTAATATCCTATTAATATATTTTATTAGGGACTAAAATTAGACTAATCTAAATCAGACACAGTTCTAATCGTCTGTTGTTTTTGTTTGAGATTCAATAAATTCTCTCCTGTTTGAAGAGATGCTGCAAAAGATGCTCCTTATAGCCTGACAATTTTAAGCAAACTGAAGTCAATGCCAATTTACCTCAGCTGTCACAGGTAGCTGGTGCTGAGGAAGACAGATGTGCCAACATACAGCATCCTCTTCAGATGTTCCAAAATATGCCACTTTCAGTAGGTAGCTAGAATTTTGCATCTGTTACCAAACAAATTACTCCTCAAGATAGCTGAGCTGTTTTGTTTCTGTTTTTGTTTTTATGAAATTCCTCAAATCTTTATTTGATGGAAATTTTTCGGGGGGAAAATTTATTGAATATGAAACTTTCTGATATAAAAGTTTTGAAAACTCCCCTCAAGAAAAGTCTCTCTGCTCTACTATGTTATTTATGATCAAGATATGAAGCAGAGAAAGCAGCTCTTTCCCCCTCTCCCCCTGGCCAGTTGCCCACTGGCATGGTCATATATCTGTGTTACATCTTGCAGCACAAATATCTTCTCTAAATAAAGGTGTATTGCAGGTCTTCAGTTTTGTATTTGTGTGAAACAATACAAAATATTTATTCTATCCCAATTAAAAAAAAATGTTACAAGGATTTCCCCCTTTTCCTTTAGTTATTTCATCTGATGTAGCATTTACTTAAGAGCCAAGAAAGTCAAATCAACCTGAGCAGTCAATGGAGAAGGAAAAAGTGATAAATTAGCATAAGTGGAGCTGCTGCTGGCTGGAGTATATTCACCATAATCTTCTCTACTCAGACAGATGGAAATGTGCACTCCTTAGAATATTATTTTGTGTTCATGCCTTGCCAATATTTGCTGTAGGGAAACCCCAGTACAGTACCCCTTACTTTACCCTCAAAGAAGTAAACATAAAATAAGCACTTTAATCAAAATGTCCCTTACCTCCCATGCTATTACTAATTCATGTCGCCTTCCACTTCTGCCACTTACATTAGCTGGAGGTGTCTTTGGAACTGTGAACAAAAAGGGAACAAAAATCAGAATGTCCAAGTTATTGAAGTTTTCCCCATAGTAATAAGCTGCTGCAGAAGACAGAAGGCTGTTAAATCAGAACAGAAATAACAAGTATAGTACTCTGCTGTAAAGAGTATTTGCTGAAGCTTCCTGGTTTCATTACAGAGAATACCACAATCAAGCTGGTAAAGTCAAACAAAGCACAAGCTGAGATGAAAAATAATATGGGAACAAAAAGTTACTTAAACACTATTTCTTCTGCAGATTAGTAACCTTTTCAGTGTACAGGCCATCCGAGAGATGAAATAGTATATGTTAGTATTTGTATCTTTTCAAGAGACAATTCAAAAAAAATCAAATTCCAAAAATTACTAAGGAACCTGAGCTATTTCAGAGTTCAGGTCAAATTGTACTACATAAATGATATTTCTCTACTATTTCACAGGTCATTAATGATTGAGAATGTTTTAGTTTCTTTAATCTACACTAGTATGTCTTGCCAGGGTCCAATTTTCAAAAATTTTGAAGTAACCATCCTTAAAAAACCCTTACCATTTCATACAAAATACTGGAAGCAGAACTATTCACAATTCTTCAAAAATTGAGACCATTATATTTTCTTAAACTGTTTTGTAATAATATACACACCTATACAGCTAACATAGCACATGTGAGCATCTAACAAAGTTCTTCAAACAATTTATAAGTATCATCATCAGTTTACATTGAGCTACCATACACTATAAAACTTTAGAAATCTGAGTTGTTTCACTGGAATTGTGTAATTTCTTTTCTCTTACCTAATACATCTGATGAAGCTCCTAACATGACTAATGTGTCTTGAGTTTATTTACTGTGAGCAGATAATGCTTGCGCATTGTTTATTTGATTAAATATGTCCTAAGATACAAACTTTATCTTTTCTTCCTTGCAGCAGTACATAGATCATTGGTAGAAATGTACTGTGAGGCATTAACTGTTAAGACCTTATTGCATGCTATTTAGCTTATTTATTGAGTAGCATTGTGCCTTTGAACTATACAAAGAAAAATACATTTAAATAAACGTACACAATCCTCTCTATTTCCCCTGTTGATCACTAAGGTCTCCAATTCAATGAAAGTACAGTTGTTATTAGATACTAGAGGGTCACCTAAGACTTCAGAATTAATCTATAAAGTGTCTTTTTGAACTCTGAACTCCCCTTAAAGAAAAAAAGCTCGATTCTGCTTTATTCTAGCAACTGATGCCATACCACAAAGATTAGGAAGCATCTCTGATTTACACTGTTGGAGATGAGAGGAGAGTGAGAAAATGGTTGCACATAAATCTCTAATATCAAACTTTTGTCCTGGTATGTGTGTTTCTTATGAGACTGATATGGGAAATTTCAAATGTGTGAAACATCTCTCTCCAATAAAGTTGTGTTCATCTGGCCTTTCATTTTTTATCTTTTCCTTCCTCTTTCTTTCTTTCACACATCCTCCCTACACAATGCTAAAAGGTATCTTTCATAAATACTCTCTGTTAAAAGGTATTGATTTACCAGAAGATCATATCACTACCTTGCAGTTCCAGTGCAAGGATAGAGTCAAAGAGAAAAACTCATTAAGAAATAGTTTTAATTAATTTTGGTTGCTTACCACTTTTTTAATTGTCTTACTTTGTTTTCTTCTTCCCCAAAACATTGAAAATTTTCCAAGTATTTGTACAGGAATTCAAGTAATTCCTTTAATTTCTAATATTTGGCACTCAGACCCTATATTTCATAGTATTTACTTATATTATCACAGTTTTATTTATAACCATAGAATCAACTAACATTCATGAATAAACGGAAGAATTTTATCCTTTCTAATTCTTAATTTAAAATGTATTTTGAATCTAGCAACTTGTGGAATTACAGGTTCTACAAATTGAGAAGAAGGTAGAGTAAGAACTGGATTCATCTAACTTAACTTTAGTCATTAGAAAGCTGGGTATCCAGTCTGAGGTTGTAGTCGAGACTCTTTCCCCAAAGAATATAGAGTTTAGGGGTGATTCATCCCATCCTAAGATAACTGTCTTAAAATGTGATGAGCCACTTTCTGGAAGGATTTATCTCATTTAACTGACTGGAAAATGTCCATGAATGAGTTTAAACTAAAATCTAATCTTTATGTAGTGAAATTTAAATGAGATCATTTTCCCTTACAGAAACAGAATTATACAATACTGAACATAGGAATTGCCCTCTGCAGGAAAGATATAAAATATGTGAAAAACTAGGATGAACATTCTGCAGTAAAAACATGTAGATCAATAATTAACTGTTTAGTTAATTAACACACAAAAACTATCACGTCATCTCTAATGGAGCATGTTTAAAGTGCCTTTAGTATCCATTTTCTCTTGCCTTTCTAAGATTTTTTTTTTTAAAGTTATCAAGATGAATGAACTGTTTAGGTAGATGCAATGTTACAGAGAGTGCTGAACACCTTCCTTTGAAGCATTGAACATGATGGACTTATTTAACCAGCAGTGTCCTCCTTCTAGAGTTTTCTTGTTAACAGACTTACAGACTGAAGCCCTATTTAGATGAATAAACATTAAAAGAATAAACCTGTCAAAAGGATGAATATCTTTTGCACAAAACTAAAACATATATTCACACAGTAAAACTCTCTCAAATGAATAACCGTTAAAAGAATAAATGTGTCAAACGAATAACTATCCTCTGCACTGCACCAGACTAAAGTATATGTAGTCAGAAGAAGATGTTTTGAAATGAGTAACTGTTAAGTGAAGAAAACTATTAAAAGAAAACATTTTTTGCCGGCATTAAGGTTGTATATTAGCAGCCCTTCAGCAACATCATCTTTATATTACAGTTTATAGTTTTATATCTGAATTTACTCACTCATAATCAAAGTTTATTGCCATACAATTAGTGTCTTCTCAATCTTTCAAGTTGTTAATTATTGGCAGTGACCTACACAGACATACGTTTGCACTAAATATGGAAATAAGATGTCCAAACTTGGCTCCAAGACACAAGGTCCTTATGGCTGATGGACAAAGCTTTTAGTACCTCTTTTCTTTAATGTCCACCACAGCTGAGAAATTTAGTATTGTGTCTTCTGAATAAGTATGACCCACACTAATGGCAAAGAGCTCTCTGCTGTATTAATATGTCTCATTTGATAATAAGATGAAAGAATCCCACCTACTAGAAAATGAAATCTCTTCTTGCTTAACACTGCTCTTTAGCATCACAACAAAAGTGTACCATATTTAAAGTGTGTCAGATAGTTAGACGAGTGCATCCGTGTAGGACATAATGGGAACACAGGAATATAGAGATGAAGGAGTTTTAAACCCAAAATCTAGCTCAATCTCTGGTACTGAAGCAAATTTGGGAATGACAAAGCAGATGAAAAATCTCAAATGAAATATAGTCCTGTCTCTCTAGGTAGCCTAGTCAAATACTTGCAATACTAGTTTTTCTTAGACCTCAGTCTTTTTTTTTTTTGAAAAATAGTCTGATTTCTTCTTTTGATTTCTTTAATATTTCTTTGATATTTTGAATTTTATGAACATCAATATTTCTAGGTAATGGAATAATAATATAGCAAAATAGTGAGTAGAATAGGGATGCAACAGAACTCTGTAACGTCCCAGGTGAACCACTCTCAATATACTTTTTCAAATAGTTATGTGCTCAGCTTTAGATTATTTCATCTGGACTACTACTTTTCATGTAGAACAGTGTCCAGAGAGTCATTTTTCACTCTTTTTTCTTTTTTTCTTGTCATTAGCTATGACCCCAACTCAGCTTTGCTGTTGTATATTGACTTCTGGCATATAGTCTGTTTCCAGTTTGCCTCATGCCTCCCAAGTGAGTGTAATCTGTCGGCTCATGACCTGTCTGACTACCAGAGCTGCCTCACAGCTTCCAGCTAAGGCTCACCTTAACGTTTGGTTCTTTGGCTCCAGCTCTCACAGCAAGCAGATTTTCTTGAGAGGGGTCATGACGAGACTGACTTCCTCCACGGTAAAATCATTCTCTCCTATTCAATTCTACCACAACCATGCCTTTTTCTTTTCTTTTTTCTTCAAAAAGCTGAATTTGACAGCCATCTTTCTCATCCTCACTGCTGTCTTCAAATCCTCCTTTTACCCCTTCTTTCTAATTTCTCACTGCCCAGGATTTTTTTCAATAAAAAGTTAACAAAATATAATGTGCTCTCTTCCCCTCCTCCCTTGCTTCTTGGCCCCCTTCACAGATAGAGAAATCTTCCAGTTACTCCTCTCCCTCTGCTAGACTCTCTGAATCTTACCCTTACACTGATTCTTGATTGTTTTTGCTCTTTTGCTCTTTTTCTTCACTAAATACACAATGGTTCATTTTTTCCTTTAAAAACAAACAAATAGACAAAAAACACCTTTGACCTTACCTGTTTCCCTTCCCTTTCTCCAGCCATACTAATTGAAGGTATTACTTGCAAATGCTGTCCGGATCTCGTCTCCATTTTATTTCTACACTGTCTTTAGTTTCACTTCTACTCCCCGTACCTTGCAGATTCTGCCCTAACGACCTGTTGATTGCCTCACTGCAGAAACAGTTTCCTATCCATACCAGTTTTTGACCTCTTATAAAAGCCACAGGAATTAGCCTGGTGATCTCTGCAACCTCAGCTCACCACTTTACTTGTCTGCTTTACTGGGGTAAAGCACTTTCAGATATCTGCACTTCACGCTGTGATGTGGACATCTCCTATGTCCCATTGTTGGGCTCTGTCATGATAGTGGTGCCATATATAACGGATGGCGATTTGGCATAGGAAGCGTGCTCCTTATTATCTCTGAGTTAGGCTTTTTCAGGGAAATTAAAAAAGGACAAGTATGTAATCTCACCAGCCAATATAAATAAACCTATGCCTAGTCTGATCCAGACAGTGAGGTTTTTTCCCCTGTGCTCTCAAACAAAACATTGTTTCACTTTATTTGATCAGCAGACAACAACATTTATCAGCTTTTTGTCTTAGCACTTTATGAGTCTCGTTATCCTCTTAATTTTTTCAGGTTTTATACAATCTGCCTATAGCTTTGTTAGTTTTCTGGAACTGTAGAATTATCATCCTACAAGCTTTAAATAAAATCCCTCATTAAAATGAGATCTGCCATTAAAATAAGGCTGCTCTTGTCACTGTTTGAAAATAGCATCAATTACCTTAAACAGTGTTTCTTTTTCATCGTAAATTAATGTTTAAGTAACAAGTACTTCAGAAATTGTTGTTGTCTACATCAAAATTTTTGGCTGTCTATTTTTGCAGTCAGTGTTTGCAATTACGGTAAAGTATTATTTATTACCTTTTTCAATTGTTACTCACATTTTTAAAATATTCTATTCTGCTGGCATTTTTATATTCTTCTGTTTTTTTCTTCCTACTGCCAACTGTTGCTTTGGAATTATTTGATGCCAAAGAAACTGCTGGGGACCTACTCCTCTTATCTGAGCTCTAGTTGGATACTACAATCACAAAACAGCTGAAGAAATTATTTCAGATAGTTCTTTTAGGCTCTATTCCTCCAGTTTATCAACAGGTGATGCTAAGAACTGCACACTAAAGCCCGTAGGATACATTTATGGTAAGATAATGACTTTTTATATCTACTAGGTCTACCAAAAGCCTTGCCCAGTCATGTCCTCATTTCATCTCTTCACTACTACAGCTACTACAACATCAATTTTCTCTGGCTCTGCAATCTTTTTCTCCCAGTACCAGTTCAGAAGATTGCAGAAAACATAATTTCTCTCAATCACTGCTTAGATAATAATACCCTCCTTTGCATGCCTCTACTTGGTCCTTACTCTTTACCATGATAAAGATAAATGACTTGTCTTTGTTATATTTCCTTTCATATCCCCTTTCTGTTCATATCCTACCTTGAGTGATATCAGTTTTCATCATCCGCCTATCACAATTTTAAAAATGCAATTTTTTGCTCTCAGTCCTGGAACCCTGCATATCTGGGACAAATTTCCTCATAAAATCTGCAAAAGTCTTTATTTGATCTCTTCTAGGAACCTCCTTCAGATTTTCTACTGTAAGATTCTGATATAAAATGTGACCATGCTTAGCTTGATTGAATATCTATAGTTCTCACCAACACCTTCTCGTTAGCTCCTTTGTTTGTTGCCTATTATTGCTTGTTTGTGTGGGCTATTGTCTCCTATTCTATTTTTAGATTGTAAGCTCTTTGGGATGAGGTCTTCTTTTCTTTTGTTTTTTCAGCCACTGGCAAAACTGGGAGTTCAAAACTAGATCTCTTCATCATTCTCGTAAAATAAACAATAAATGGCACTAATAACCATGTTCTGAAAGTTTTGCAAGCATGGTAACTAGAAGATGTGCATCACAATAAATTGTGAGTATCTACTGACACATGTTGATGCTAAAACCTCCACTTAAAGTAAACTAACAGAAATCTTGAAATGACTTTGCTATGAGATTGATTTAAACGGAAACAGCAGGATTTGTTCTTATAGGATTTTCATGGAAATACAGTAATTTCCTGAAAATGAAAGTGAAAATAAACATAATTAAAACGTCTATCTACCCTAAAATAAGCAGAAAACCTTTAATATTTTCTCAAAGAGCAGGCACCAAGAACGTAGCCCTCAGCAGCTCTATGAAGCATTTGACAGTACGCTTAAAATGTAAATGAAGAAAAGATGACATGGTAAGGCAAAGCTTGAACATGAAGCCTAACTGAAAGAGCAAATTTTAAAAAGAATTTTTGTGTATCATATCATTATAAAGTTAAATGCACATAAAAAGCAGTTCTTTTTACTTAGGACAAAATGTGTGCACCTTGCTGACGTTGCTGAGGGCTTTGTGTATGGGCGGATGCTGAGTCAGAGATGCTCGTGGGAGCGGTGGTTCCAAAGCACTGCAGATTCCACTTATACATTTTAAAATTGTATTTAAAGTTTGGGAAAGCTTTTGGAAGTGGTGGCTAATACTGTAGCTGTTAGATCATAACAGTTTGGGGTAGGGATTAGCTTTCCCTCCAAAGTCCCACTTTGTTGAATGCTTTCAAAACTGCTCATTGCTCTAGGGTGCTTAAATTAGGTTTCAGGTACAGAGGTTTAAGAATTCCTCCCTCTTTAGTCAGTGCGCCTGTTTAATTATCCGTTCTTCTACTGAAAACTGCAGATTCGGGGAGATTATAAAGATGAGAACATTCGGGGATTTCAGCTACTTACAAAACTATTGAAAATGATTAAATATTTCATTTTGATATTTTAACAAATAAAACATTTCCATATTCATTTTAAAAAGAGTTATAATTTGAATTTTACTTCAATTTTTGTGAAAAATACTGAAACATTAAAACTGTG